>NC_041224.1:3489320-3534372 GCF_002837175.3 Physeter macrocephalus | reverse complement strand
GCAGTGGTTGAGAGTCCGCCTGCCGATGCAGGGGACACGGGTTCGCGCCCCGGTCCGGGAAGATCCCACGTGCCGCGGAGCGGCTGGGCCCGTGAGCCGTGGCCGCTGAGCCTGCGCGTCCGGAGCCTGTGCTCCCCAACGGGAGAGGCCACAGCAGTGAGAGGCCCGCGTACCGCATTAAAAAAAAAAAAAAGAAAAAAAAAAAAAAAGGGTTGTGTGTTATGCGTGGCCCTGGGGAAAATGTTCGGGGCTACAGAGGATTTGTGCAGATATCCTCTGTCTGCTTCCAACCAAGTAAAGAGGGTCTTTCTCCTTCCTGAAATGAAGTAATCTTAGATTAAACAGCATGGAGCACATTTCTGTACATAAAGTCTAAAGTTACTGCCAGTAGTCAATGTGAAGAGAAATACAAATAGCTACTGGAAAGCTATTATCCGGATTCTTACAACTATGCTTTTAGCCCAGACTCCCTTACAAAAGACATTGCTTTCACAACTATAATTACAAAGATGTATAAATAGCCCCCAAATTAAAGCATGGTACTTTCTTTATTCCTTCTGCTTGGGAGATTGAAGTATACTCGACACCAGGGCAAGGCCTCGTCTATAATATACTCTTATGTCACTGTGCCTACTTTGCTCAATTTAGACCCAAATGGATTGTATCTGTCTTTATAGTCTTCTGGAGGATGTCTGCCACTAGGTGCTAACCATTAGATGAATTTAAACCTGCAGAGTATTGAATCTGGCAGTTTTGCTCTCTCTTTTTTTTTTAATTGAAGTATAGTTGATTTACAATGTTGTGTTAATTTCTGCTGTACAGCAAAGTGATTCAGTTATACATATATATGCATTCTTTTTCATATTCCTTTTCCATTATAGTTTATCACAGGATATTGAATACGTTGTGGCCTCTCCCGTTGCGGAGCACAGGCTCCGGACGCGCAGGCTCAGCGGCCACGGCTCACGGGCCCAGCCGCTCCGCGGCACGTGGGATCCTCCCGGACCGGGGCACGAACCCGCATCCCCTGCATCGGCAGGCAGACTCTCAACCACTGCGCCACCAGGGAAGCCCAGGACCTTTTTTTTATCCATTCTATATATAATAGTTTGCATCTGCTAACCCCAAACTCCCAATCCATCCCTCCCTGACCCCTCTCCCCCTTGGCAACCACAAGTCTGTTCTCTATGTTTGTGAGTCTGTTTCTGTTTCACAGATAAGTTCATTTGTGCCGTCGTTTAGATTCCACGTATAAGTGATATCATATGGTATTTGTCTTTCTCTTTCTGGCTTACTTCACTTAGTATGGTAATCTCTAGGTCCATCCATGTTGCTGCAGATGTCATTATTTCATTCCTTTTTATGGCTGAGTAGTATTCCATTGTGTCTATATACCACTTCCTCTTTATCCATTCTTCTGTCAGTGGACATTTAGATTGTTTCCATGTCTTGGCTATTGTGAATAGTGCTGCTAGGAACATAGTGGTGCATGTATCTTTTCAAATTATAGTTTTTTGCAGATATATGCCCAGGAGTGGGATTGCTGGATCCTATGGAAACTCTATTTTTAGTTTTTTAAGGAACCTCCATACTGTTTTCCATAGTGGCTCCACCAACTTACATTCCCATCCAGTTTTGCTCTCTTGTGCCCAAATCAGAAATACCCTATTTGACCTTCATTTATTTCACTCATCACCAAACCAATCTAAGGATGGGCTAACAAGTCAGGTTGAAATAAATCCCACTTTAAGCCTTTGTTAATTAACTGACCCAAGATAGTTTTAAAGATCACAAGAATTTGAAATGAAATAAGGGGGCAGATCTCTGTTTGGCTGTGACTTCTCAATAGATGGTGACCCCATGGCATTTAATGTCCCGATTTTCCCAGGATTACATATATTTTCATCTGACTGATGAAAGAACAGGATCACGGTCATGATTGCTGTAGCAGAATATTCCTGGCAGCTCTCCTACTCTAGAAAGAGAAGGCTTATTTGTCCCTTTAGAACAGAAGTTTTCAAACCATCCTAGGGATTTCTGGGAGTTATCTGGGGGGTTTGGGGGAATGTAGAGGAGGTTGGTCATTGGAGAGAAGACAAGCTGGCTGGAGGCCAGACCCTACCCCGTTCCAAACTCACAAGGCTTCACCATCGTGTACACACAGATTTTACTGATTTTATAGATATTGTGCTTCAAAATAAAATTTCAGTTTAATAAAGATTGTCTTCCTCAAAACAAAATAAAATAAATAAAACCCCCTCATGTTTGGAAACTGGTGCTTTCAAAGAAACTATGTGATTCTTTACTTCCTGAGAATGAAGTTATGTCTAAGAATTTTGAGATCTTCTGAAGGAAAGATCACTCAGATGAATTGAAAACCCCCTATTCTCTGAATGCGACTCCAGGGATTCAGGGTGGGGTGAGGACAGGGAGGGAACTGGAAGCCACCTGTATTTGCTGTCAAGAACTGGACACGTCTGGCTTCAGATTCAAATTCAACCACCATTTACAGAACTCTTGCTGTCTGTTCAGCTGTGAGTTTTTATGCATGTGGTTTTATCCATTCTTCATAGCACTTTGCAGGTATGTATTATTATCCTTATATCATAACTGAGTAAATAAAGGCCCATAGAGGGTAAATGTTTTGTGCAAAAGTGCATGGCTCATAAGTAGTAAAGCCAAGATTTAAACCTATCTCCTCCTAGCTTTCTACTCTGAAATGATTTAACTCTTAGACTCTAAAACCTCTGAGAGTTTATACATTGCATCCTACTTCCATATCATTTGCACTGTTTGTGATTAAAAGTATATTATTTTCCTTCAGTAGGTGAATGGATAAATAAAATGTGGCATATCCAGACAATGGAGTATTATTTGGTGCTAAAAGAGAGGAGCTATAACTCATGAAAATACATGGAAGAAACTTCAATGCATATGACCAAGTGAAAGAAGCCATTCTGAAAAGGCTACATACTGTGTGATTCCAACTATATGATGTTCTGGAAAGGGCAAAACCATGGAGACAGTGAAAAGATCAGTGGTTGCCAGGGGTTGAGGTGGGAGAGGGAGGCAGGATCGATAGGCAGAGCTCAGAGGATTTTTAGGGCAGTGGAGATGCTCTGTACGATGCCGTGACGGTGGATACGTGTCATTATATGCTTGTCCAAACCCAGAGAACGTGCAACACCTAGAGTGAACTGTAGTGCAAACTATGGACTTAGGGTGACTGTGACGTGTCACTGTAGGTTCATCGATTGTAACAGATGCACCACTCTGGTGGGGTTGTTAGTAATGGGGAGGCTGTGCGTGGGGGGTGGGTAGAGGTAGATGGGAAAATCTCTGTACTTTCTGCTCAGTTTTTCTGTGAATCTAAAACTGCTCTGAAAACACTAAAGTCTTAATTTTTAAAAAAAGGTATACTTAATACTAGATACTAGAAGTATATTGATTATAGGAAATAAAATTCTGTGTACTTGGAGTGAAATGAGTCATTTATACAGTGATTCCATGGAGATGCCTTTGGATTTCCCAGGCCTTCCTCTCCTTATAAGGCGCTAAGACCTGGGCTACTCTAGGAAGTCGGAGTATAAGAATACCCAGGATCGAGAGTTCATGGGGCGATTCCAGAGGATCCAGGAAACTATTTGCAACTCCCCTCCCCCAGCTTCTTCATTTTGGGGTTTTCACATGGGTCCAGTATTAATTAATGCATTTTAAAGGGCTCCTGATTTTAACCTGAAAGCAGTTGTCCATCTAGTTTGCAAGCAGGTTGTAATAAAAGGTAGTTTTTCTTTGTGAGTGTTTTATTTAGGTTCTAGTAAAGTTTTCTGATTTCTCAACGTGATTATATTTGATAATGTCTTTGTTTATGTGTATTTTCTCAAGTTCTCAGATAATAACTATCCAAACTGTATTCAGAAAAGTTCTTTTCTTATACATCAAATATATTGTACCAAATGATGGTGCTTTCTCAGCACTATTCAGTATTATTGTGTGTTCTTGCATCTTAAAAAGGTGTGTATTCTTACTTTGAGTTTATGAAACACTGAGCACAAGCTAGCTTGTGAAATATAAGCGCTACGGCAAACATTTCTTTGAAGAAATTAAAACCCTGACTCAGCAACGCTGCAGCAAAGTTGGAATCACCTGAAGGCTGAATTTGTTTTCTCTCTCCTCTCCCATCATTGGATGGTCTGTGCTTTGTTCTTGGATGTCCCCTGAATGTCACTGCAGATTTTCTCTCCCTAACCTACCTACAATGTTCTTAGACAGAAAAATTGTGGTTTGATATACAAATACACACACATATATGTATAATACGTATATTCTTGTGTAAAGCTACAAATTGTTCAAATCAGACCGTAATTTCCCGACCAGTGTAGGACAGTGGGAATCACGTCAGTTCTTGGCCACTAGAGCCAGAAAAACAAAGCCGATCTCACAGAATCATTATCTGTGTTACTAAGAAATACATTTCTTGTGTTGGTAAAAAGTGTCCAGGGAGTCGAGTGCCTTAGGTTCAGTTTAGTTCTCTTCCTTAGTAATTGAATGGCCTTGGGCAAATCCCATCCTCCCTTTAATGCCTTAGTTTGCTCTTGTGTAAAATGGTGCTATTAGCCCCTAACTTAGAGGGACCTAATACTCATAGCTGCTGCTAAATGAGTACTTTCTCCATGCCAATCCCAGTGGAAAATTCTCTAATACATTAGCATATTTAGTCTTCCCAACAATTTTGTGAGGTAGGTATTCTTAGCTGACTTTTATGTGCCCAAGGGCACATGCTGGTGAGTCCTGAGCTAGATGGAAACACAGAAGCCTCTCTGGGCTCCCAAGCCCACGTGTCAGGGCAATTGTAAAATTGCCTTGTAAACCGGAAAGTGTTATCATGGGTAAGACATTTTCTTTGGGGGAAAGTGAAAGAGAGAGAGAGGAAGGTGGCCGGGGGGGTGGTGGACAGGAGAGGAGACGAGAGAAGAAAGGATGCTAAACTCTTCAGGTGTCTGGATCCCACCCTGCTGGGCCCCAACCTGCCAGACTTAGGCTGCAGGTGTCACCTTCTTCCTTCTAGAGTCCAGACAAGGAAACAAGAGCTGTGGAAAAGGATACATTCACAAAGCTCCCCCTCACATGGGAAAACTGTTCGCCAGAGCCTACGTATAAAGAGAGAGGGCCCACCGCTGCTTCTAGAAGCCCCATGCCTGGCCTGCTGCGGAATATTCACACAGTGGATTATTTCCCAGGGCCTGTTTCCATGGATATTTGAAATTCTAGTGTATAGCTGGCAACTGACCACCTGAACAAAAAATTCTAAAGATCCTTGCAGATTACTATATTAAAACTTTCTTATGATGTGCATAAATGTTCTTAGTTTTCATACACTTTATTTATGACAAAGACCCCTACCCAAGTACTTCCACTTCTCACTCCAAAAGGAAGTGGCCTCTTGAAAAGTAATTTCCATTTATGGAAGGGGAAAAGGAGGATTTTTGTTTCTTTCCATAGCGGGTCAGGGCCGCGAGAATAATGAGGCCTTAACAAGCTGAGTGATCAGCCTTCAGCAACTGGGCATTTTCTGTGCACACAGAAAACTGTACCTGAAACTGTGGCATTTTACAGAGGCCAGGAAGTGTTTGATAATAATTGACATTTACATAGTGTTATTGGGTTTATAGAGTATTTCCACAAATCTCATGTAACTTTACCTCCAGCTTTTCCTATGATTTTAAAAGGTAATCGCTAACATTCCTTGAGTCTTATTATGTGTCAGGCAGTTATATTAACCCATTCAGTGCATTATGGCATTAATCCCCGAGACAACTTCATGCTGCTTCCATTTCACAGATGAGGAAACTGAGGCTCAAAGGACATGGCACCTTTCTAGCTCCTCACACCCACGGCGCCTGCAGCAGGCTCTGGTGGAATCATCACCTGAGAGGCTAATTCACATTTGGATATTGGGATTGCCTTGGGCATATTGCCTCTGAGCCCTTGTCACCCTGTGTTCTGGGAACTGTCGGTTCTGCAGGGTGCCAGGTGTTGTATGGAAAAAAGGCTTTGTGGTCAAGTGAGTTTTTGAACTGTTGCATTACACAAAACTAAATAAGCTTTTTTACTTTTTGAAACAGTTACTTCTCAGGAACCTTATTTCCCTAAACACTCTTTGGGGGATGCTAACCTGGCTTATGCTCCTCAAGAAAGAGGCTCTAAAGGCAGAGCTAGAAGGTGAGTCACTTTGGCCTCCTAGGGTCTATGACCCGTTCCTCATTCTATCCTAAAAGATGGTTGGAAAAACCCTGAAATGATAGCAGCGTCACTTAGAAAAAGCAGATTAAAGAGTATTGCTGGCCAGAGCCACACCCCGCATCTCTTGTCTTTCCCAGCTCCAACACTGGCTTCCGTGTTCTGGGTCAGAGCACCTCTCAGAGCTCACCTGACCTCCCCAAGGTGGCAGCTTGGGGCAAGATGTAGGACTTGGAGGTAACCGGCTTTCAGATCCAGTCCCCTCTCTGAAACCCTCCAGCACCATGACTTAGGTAAGCTATTTACCCTCTGTGCTTCCTTTTCAATATCTGTAAAATAGGAATAGTAATGCCTTCTTCACGTGCTGTTGGTGCAGATTAAGACTTATATAATAAGGCAGCTAGTATGAAGTCTGGCACTGAGTCGGTGATCAGTAAAGGTAGCTACCCTGGCAAGCTAGAACTAGAGCCTTCAAAATAAACGCTGAGCTGTGCTATGGACTTGGCCCTGGCATTCAGGGGCTGGTTGGTGTTGGGAGAGGCTGGTGATGCGAGGTTCTGCTGTTCTGAGTGGAGTCCTTCAGAGTGGGATACTCGCCTCCCAGACACAGCAATACCAGGAGAACTTTTGGGTGGGTGTGCAACCCCCAGCTGAAGCCACCCTCCTCAGATTGGGACTCGAACCCAGTCGTGCCTCAGATGGGATTCCATCCCAGCCAAAACTCAGACTGGGGCTTGAACCCATGGGCTCGACTCGAACCCACTGTCTTTTCCTTGAAATCCCTCGCTTGGTCTCCGGACTTAAGGAAGCTCAGGTTCTTTATGTCTCAGCGCAGAAAGAATTCAGCGAGAGGCAAAGTGATAGGTAAAAAGTAGATTTACTGAGAGAGATACACACTCCACAGACAGAGTATGGGCCATCTCGGAAGGTGAGAGTGGTCCTGGGAGATACACTCCACAGATAGAATGTGGTCCATCTCAAAAGGCAAGAGGGGCCCCGAAATATGGGCTGGGTGATTGCATAGGCTGAGTGAGAGGATTATTCCAATTATTTTGGGGAAGGGGCAGGGCTTTCCGGGAACTGGGCCACCGCCCACTATTTGGCCTTTTATGGTTGGCCTCAGAACTGTCATGGCGTCTGTGGGTGTGTCATTTGGATGCTAGTGTATTATAATGAGCATATAATGCGGCTCAAGGTCTACAGGAAGTCAAGTCTTCTGCCATCTTGGACCTAGTAGGTTCTAACCAGTTTATGTCATAGCCTCAACAGCCGTGTCATTCTTTTAAAGGCTGTGCCCTGCCCCCTTCCCCTCTGTCTCATCAGTATGAGATGAAGGGAGAGATGACTGTGTCCTATGCTCCTCTCCTTCTGGTGGGAGGGTGCAGAGGGCCCAGCTGTGCCCTGAGTATCTGCGCAAGAGTGTTCATTACAAGAGTCTGGAAGCTTCTTGCCATTCAGACTTTGAGGCTCTCTTACCCAGTGTAGCCCAGTCCTGCGAGTGTCTGAGGACTTGAAAAGTCAGTGAGCCCCCCAAAAGGTGGATCGATCAGGGCAGACAGCTTAGCTGACATGGAGGGGAAGGTGGAAGATCCACCAGGAGGGCAAGCCTCCTGGGTTGGTGCAACCTTGGATCTGTATGTCTGCGCAGAGTTTTGGTGAGTGAGAACATCTCTCTTTTGGGGGACCAAATTCCCTTAAGTCTCCTCTGCTGGGTCTGCTAACTTCAGCAAGTTTCCTTGGTGGCAGAAGATTCAGGACCAGAAAACAAGATCACAACCCAATTAAGTGATCGTAGAATGAGCCGGTGGCAGCTGCGGGGGAACAAAGCAGGTTCGCAGGGACCTAAGGGCCCCTGAGGAAGTGAGGACAAAGACGTTTCACTGCAAGTCTGTAAATAAACTTTCTTGTTTGATGAATAGGCGTGACCCCAAGGGGTCAGGCCAGGGGATTTGTTACCTTGGGAGTGGCTGTGGAATTTTCTTTCCTGGAGATTTTCACAGCAGGTTACATTTTTATCTGTCTGTAGTCATTCAGCTGTGAGCCATCCTGGAAGTGGGGAGGGAGTGGCAGCTTTGAGTCTCTGCTAATTACGAACACTGCTCTAGAGGAGGGATGAGGGGAACTGTGTACGGTCTGTAGATATACTTTTACCACCGGCAAGTTTTCCTGTGGTTAGCCATAGAGAAATGACTTGTTCTCCACGGTGATTCAGAGTCCTTGGGATCCAGCGCATTAAATGAGCCCCTTAATCAGTATCCGGGATAGCGTAAGCATTCTGGAAGATGAACAGATAGATATAAACCCCAAAAGTTGCTTGAGCTCATCCTGTAGGCTAAAAACAGCTTTTTAAAAGCCTGAATAAGTAAGGTTATAAACAGGTTGTTAGACTAAGTAACTGCATGTTTAGTGTGAGAGGCAGCATATGGTGTAGCAGATTCGCTCTGGAGCCAGACTTTAGGTTCAAGTCTTAATTCTCCTACTCACTAGCTGTGTGATCTTGGGCAAGTTCCTTAACCTCTCTGTGCCTCAGTTTCTTCTATGAAAAGGAGAAAATAGCAATTCCTACTTCATATGGACATTATAAGTATTAAATGAGTTCATTCATGTCAAGCACTTAGTACAGCTCCCGACATATGACTAGTATGAAATAAAGTATCTTAGCTGTTATTGTGTTTGCCAAAATATTTATATACATAAAATATAAATAAAACTAGAGGTATATATACCTCTAGTTTTATTTATATTTTATGTATATAAAATATACCTGACATGGAGAGGAAGGTATATTTTATATACATAAAATATAAATAAAACTAGAGGTATATATATATACCTGACATGGAGAGGAAGGTATATTTTATACCTTCTAGTTTTTCTTTCCAGTTTTATTGAGATATAACTGATATATATATATATGTAACTGTATAAGTTTAAGGTATACAGCATAATGGTTTGACTTAACATATATTGTGATTACTGCAGTGAGTTTAGTTAATATCTGTCATCTCATACAGATATAATAAAAAAAGAAAAAGCCAAAAAAGAAAAAAAAATTTTTTCCTTGAGATGAGAACTCTTAGGATTTACTGTTAGCTCTAGGCATCAAGTTGTACTACATCTCTAGTCCTTATTTATCTCATAACTGAGAGTTTGTACCTTCTGACTACCTTCATCCATTTCCCCTACCTCCAGGCCCCTGTCTCTGGTAATCACAAATCTCATCTCTTTTTTGATGAGTTTTGTTTTGTTTTCAGATTCCACATAGACGTGACATCACACAGTATTTGTCTTTCTCTGTCTGACTTATTTCATTTAGCGTAATGCCCTCAAGGTCCATCCATGTGTGTGGTTGCAAATGGCAGGATTTCCTTGTTTTTTATGACCAAATAATATTCTACTATATATATCTACTATATACATACATATCCTTGGATGGACACCTAAGTTGCTTCCATATCTTGGCTATTGTAAATAATGCTGCTGCGAACATGAGGGTACAGATTTTTTCAAGTTAGTGTTTTTGTTTCCTTTGGCTATATTCGCAGAAGTACAATTTCTGGATGGTACGGTACTTCTACTTTAATTTTTTGAGGAGCCTCCATACTGGTCTCCATAGTGTCTGCACCAGTTTACATTCCCACCAACAGTGCAAGAGGGTTCCCTCTTCTCCACACCCTCTCCAGCATTGGTTAACTCTTTTTCATGATGGCCGTACTAACTGTTTTTGTGTGGCCAAAATTTTATTTGGCCATATTAAGAGTATGGAAATGAATATCTCAGAGATTCCCACACTGAGTAAACAAGTCCTCAGCCATGACTAGGCGATTTGTCAAGTTTATATAATTAGCGTAATCAGTAAGCATTTATTAAAACAGGTCCAGCTTCTTCAAATAGATTCTGAAGCTTTTCATCCCATTCCTTCCCTTTTTGCTTTGCTCACTTCAGTCTGGTTGGGCTGTTATTTTCCTGGTGACGTTGTACCCTTTTCTTTCTATAGTTCTTTTTCTCAGTTGCCTTTTTTTTTTTCCTTTCGTTTTGGCCGCACTGCGGGTCTTGCGGGATCTTAGTTCCACGACCAGGGGTGGAACCCGGGCTTCCTGCACTGGAAGTACGGAGTCCTAACCCCTGGCCCGCCAGGGGATTCCCTCCTCTTCCTTTGTATCTAATAGGAGTCGTGTATATATCTTTCAGGGTACTTATCTCTTTCTGTATTGTTTTATAGCTTATTTGTGCTTTTTTCTGATTTTTTTCCTACTCCATGTAAACATCTTGTATTTTCCGTATCCACTAGCGTAAAGCCTTCTATATCATGAGTGTTTGAAGCCATGTATTGAACTAAACTGAAGTAAGTCTTATAACGCAATGTTTGCTATGAAAAACTCCTATTCTTGGGACATCAGTGTTGAGTCCAGCCACCTATGCGTTTAGCAGCAGGCATTACTAGGGAGAGTGATACTACAAAATTTTTATCCTCATGTAGGAAAATGTGTGTTCCTGGAAAAGGGCAGAAGCCTTCGCACCAGGGCCCAAAGGTAATATGGTATCGCATTCTGGTCAGTGTATTTTAACACGGACATTGACCAAGTAGGATACAGTCAAGATTAGTGTCCTGGGGGAATGAAGGGTTTCTCTCTAAATGAAGAGGTGTGATAACCGGGGATGTACAGCCTGGGTGAAGAAGGCTCTTATTGCCTTCAAGTATCTGAAGAGTTGTCATGGGGATAATGAGGGAGTTAGACTCTTAAATGCTTCAGAGGACAAAACTAGGACCAGTGGGTGGAAAGTACCAAGAGGCAGATCTCAGTCTGCTATTAGGACATTCTAATAACTGTCACTCTTCATCAGTGGAAGGGGCTGCCTGAAACAGTGGTAAGCTCCCCAAGTGGAGGTTTTTGAACACAGGCTGCATAATCTCCTGTCTGTGGGAGTGAGTGTTGGAGGCGGAGAGGGTTGGGCTTCATGACCTCCAAGACCCCTTTCACCCCTAAGAGTAATTGATTTTATGGAAATCTGTATTTGTGCAAAGGATGGTGGGATAAATATCCTGAGTGGCACTGCATTGTGGATGCTGGCTAAGTTAGGGATAACAAAAAAATTAATGGCTTATTTCTTTGCTTTTCCCAAGGACAGGTATGTTAGCTGTCATTTAGGGATTTTATAAAATCTATTCAGTCTGATTTTCTTGTCTCGTGGCTTAAGTGCGAGAAGGTGCTCATCGGGCTTTCTACTTGGTAACAGGCTAAACTGTGTTGCCACGAATTGTTTCCTGCGAATCTTGTTTTGAGCCCATTTTTATAGGCTGTCCTTAATACCAGGACTGTATTTCTGTGCCTTGATAATTCATGCAAAGATGCTCATATGCTCTGATGGTGGGGAGGGCGGGGGGGTGGGGGGGAAGAGGTATTTATAATCTCATAATAACCTGGATTTCCTGAGAGACTCAAACAGTTTTCACACACTTTCTACACTCCTGTGGATAACAGTATTGCTGGCTGACTCCCATGCTGTTAACGTATTCATGTGTATTCTGTTTAGGACAAAACAAAGTGCAGTGTGTTGGCTGAAGATGTCCCTTCATTTCTTCCTCCTCTGTCTCTCCTGGGCAGAGTCAGGGCTTTCCTGCCCTTGATAAAGACCACGTTTGCATTTTCATAGTAATTAGCAATGAATTCTTTTGCATTTTGTCCATGGTGCTTGCGGTTTGTAGTCACACCATCCGATGCAGAGCTTGCATTTATACCTTGTATTGACTGGATCATTTATATCAAAGACTCGTGCGTCGCAGCTGCTATAACCTTACAGCTTAGTCTCCAGTAGACGTCTTCTCATCCACCATGTTACTGGAAGAGCGGGAAGCATTTCCTAATTCTGACTGAAAGGAAAACAAGGACCTCAGAGCTAAACTCATTTTCTCTTCGGACAGAGACGTTCCTCTCGAGAACAATTTTAACCCCCTACCCAAGGCAGCACGACTTCCACAAGCCATTCAACAGACACCAATGACCTCAGCAGCCTCAAGGACCTCCCACAAGGCTGGATGGATTCCATCATGATACTTTCCTGACCAAGGATGAGAAGGCTCTGCTAAGTTCAGTGTAAACATTATGGTTCCCCAAGTGTTAAGTTTGCTTTAAAAGTGGAATCAGAGTACTCAGAAATTTTTATTTAAAAATTCCCCTTTGGGGTTTCCCTGGTGGCGCAGTGGTTGAGAGTCCGCCTGCCGATGCAGGGGACGCGGGTTCGTGCCCCGGTCCGGGAGGATCCCACATGCTGCGGAGCAGCTGGGCCCGTGAGCCATGGCCACTGAGCCTGCGCGTCCAGAGCCTGAGCTCCGCAATGGGAGCGGCTACAGCGGTAAGAGGCCCGCGTACCGCAAAAAAAAAAAAAAAAATTCCCCTTTGAAGAAACCTGGATACATGATGATCTGAAAATCCAAGAGGAACCTGGAAAAATCCCTATCACAGCCAGATGGAGTCAGAATATCTGCAGGAGCTATTGTCTCTCATGCTGCTACTAGAAACGAAACAGTTCTTGGGACTTCCCTGGTGGCTCAGTGGTTAAGAATCCGCCTGCCAGTGCAGGGGACATAGGTTCGAGCCCTGGTCCGGGAAGATCGCACATGCCGCGGAGCAACTAAACCTGTGTGCCACAGCTACTGAGCCTGTGCGCTAGAGCCCGCGAGCCACAACTACTGAGCCCACGTGCCACAACTACTGAAGCCCGCGTGCCACAGCTACTGAGCCTGCGTGACACAACTACTGAGCCCGCGTGCCACAGCTACTGAGCCTGCACTCCAGAGCCCGCGAGACACAACTACTGAGCCCGCGTGCCACAACTCCTGAAGCCTGTGCACCTAGAGCCTGTGCTCCATAACAAGAGAAGCCACCGCAATGAGAAGCCTGTGCACCACAAGGAAGAGTAGCCCCCACTCGCTGCAACTAGAGAAAGCCCACACACAGCAATGAAGACCCAACGCAGCCAAAAAAATTAATAGATAAAAGTTTTTTTTAATTAAGAAAAAAGAAATGAAATAGTTCTATAGTACAACAGAGTAATGCTCTTTTACACAGGAATGTAAAAATTTATACCAATGCAGAAAATAAATGATAATATCTGTGAATTTTCTGTTTACCTCTAAATAAAATTTTGCTGGACTTTTAATTAAAAAAAAAAAAGAAAAGAAAAGAGAACAATGTCCCACCTCAACCCCCAGGTTTGCACTCTCTCTGGGCTCCCCCTGGAGTACTAAACAGTGAGATTATTCCAGAAATTCTGGGTGTCTCAGGGTGGTTGAAAACAGGAATTGGCTTTAATTAAATTGAACCACAAAATAAACAGTCTTTTAGTGGAGGGGCATTCCCCTGACTTTTCACCTGCAGCAACTATCCTCACCATACTTATTTTGGGAAAAGCTTTGTTGCTAGCAGAATTTGGATTTAATGAAACTGAAGGACCCAAAATGGAGTTCAGTTAATTTAAGCAACAATGGGGGATATTATATGTATTAATAATGTTTTCCTTAATTTATATTAGGTTAAGAAACTATTCTTCTTAAAATAATTACGGAACTTTACAAACAGAGCTTCTGAACAAACAAAAACATCTCAAGATCTAACCTAGAAGGGAGACTAAGAGAGGGAAAACGAGCCTTTGGTAATCATTCACCTGGGACAGCTGTCTGTTCTCAGCTCTTGTTGGCAGTATTTGTCCTTTTCTGAAATTCATGAACAACAGAAAAAGGAAGAAAGGAGGTTTTTTTGGTTCTTCTCTGCAAATCAGTGGACAAAAGTTGATGCAAAAAACAAGCTCAATTTTCTAGTTCTTCCTTGGAATCAGGAGGTAGCCATATAACATTTCTTCTCTCTGCGCTTACATTTTGTGCTGTTCTCAGTATTTTATTTTGGACGTGATTGGTTTCACATACCACCAGCTAGAGCAGAAAGAGAAATAATTTCTCCAGGAGGTGTCCAAGCTATTAGGATATTACTATAGAAACAGGCTGTCAGCACTGACATTCTCCACACATCAACCTTTGTTTATATAGAAAATGAACTATTTTAAACCATCCTGATTGTACTTGGCCCCCACCTGCACTAACTGAGCCATCATCTGGCTTGGATTTTGGTGCCATTCTCACAATTTTTTATTCCACTAAATTAAGATTGGTGGGATTCTTCTTGCTTGTGTGTTACATCTGCAGTGTGTACTGTTGCAACCTGCATACAGGGAACCTTGAACGGTCCTGCCCAGCTTCTGCAACGTGCTCAGAAATGCCATCTCATTTTATCGGTGTTGGATCATGTAACTTGAACTTTACTTAGACTTTTATGAGCAAAGTTGAAAGTTCATCATCGCCAACTTTAATCCTCAGAGGTCAGGCCTTTAACCACACGGTGGCAGAGAACTGTTTGGGGAACATGTAATGTCATCTTTAGAACAAAATCCGTCAGGCTTTAGAAACTCTTGGTTTAGATATTAAGTTCAGTTATGTGCTAATTAAATCATCATAGCTTTCCAAGTGTCAAGGTGGTTTTAATATCCCTAACTAAGGGAAAAATTCAGAGTGAAACTTTAAAAATAAAGAATAGGGCAGAGAGGGATAGGGGAATTAAGATTTCTATCATCTGGTTTACAAAATCAGAGATGTTTCTTACTTAAAAAGAATCACAGCATTATTCCTTGCTTGCTGAAAAAGTTTCTTTCCCCCAGTGACTTCTCTTGACCTTTTTCACATGGTACCACATTTTGGCAATGGAGCGTTCTACCTTGTGAAATTCAGGCTGCTGGGAGGCTGTACAGTGTGCAGAAAAGAGAGGAGATCCCAGGGGTGAAATGCTTCCCTCTGGAATTACTGGTGTCCCTGGAACTTTATAATGCCACCACTCTCTCTGATTGTCATTGTCATGACAGCGCAAGTGGCTAAATATGGCTATTTGTGATACACATGATATTGGGACTTCAATTATTCCAATTATTGCTTACTTAAGGTCAATTAAAGAAAACATATTAAAAGCAGCAAGGGAAAAACAACAAATAACACACAAAGGAATCCCCATAAGGTTAACATCTGATCTTTCAGCAGAAATGCTACAGGCCAGAAGGGAGTTGCAGGACATATTTAAAGTGATGAAGGAAAAAAACCTACAACCAAGATTACTCTACCCGGCAAGGATCTCATTCAGATTTGATGGAGAAATTAAAACCTTTACAGACAAGCAAAAGCTGAGAGAGTTCAGCACCACCAAACCAGCTTTACAACAAATGCTAAAGGAACTTCTCTAGGCAAGAAACACAAGAGAAGGAAAAGACCTACAAGAACAACCCGAAACAATTCAGTAAATGGTAATAGGACCATACATATCGATAATTACCTTAAATGTAAATGGATTAAATGCTCCCACCAAAAGACACAGACTGGCTGAATGGATACAAAAACAAGACCCATATATATGCTGTCTACAAGAGACCCACTTCAGACCTAGGGACACATACAGACTGAAAGTGAGGGGATGGAAAAAGATATTCCATGCAAATGGAAATCAAAAGAAAGCTGGAGTAGCAATTCTCATATCAGACAAAATAGACATTAAAACAAACACTATTACAAGAGACAAAGAAGGACACTCCATAATGACCAAGGGGTTATCCAAGAAGAAGATATAACAATTGTAAATATTTATGCACCCAACATAGGAGCACCTCAATACATAAGGCAAATACTAACAGCCATAAAAGGGGAAATCGACAGTAACACAATAACAATAGGGGACTTTAACACCCCACTTTCACCAATGGACAGATCATCCAAACTGAAAATAAACACGGAACATTCTCCAGGATAGATCATATCTTGGGTCACAAATCAAGCCTTGGTAAATTTAAGAAAATTGAAATCATATCAAGTATCTTTTCTGACCACAATGCTATGAGGCTGGATATCAATTACAGGAAAAAATCTGTAAAAAATACAAACACATGGAGGCTAAACAATACACTACTTAATAACCAAGAGATCACTGAAGAAATCAAAGAGGAAGTCAAAAAATACCTAGAAGCAAATGATAATGAAAACACAACAACCCAAAACCTATGGGATGCAGCAAAAGCAGTTCTAAGAGAGAAGTTTATAGCAATACAACCCTACGTTAAGAAACAAGAAACATCTCAAATAAACAGCCTAACCTTACAGCTAAAGCAATTAGAGAAAGGAGAACAAAAAAAACCCAAAGTTAGCAGAAGGAAAGAAATCATAAAGATCAGATGAGAAATAAATGAAAAAGAAATGAAGGAAACGATAGCAAAGATCAGTAAAACTAAAAGCTGGTTCTTTGAGAAGATAAACAAAATTGATACACCATTAGCCAGACTCATCAAGAAAAAAAGGGAGAAGAATCAAATCAATAGAATTAGAAATGAAAAAGGAGAAGTAACAACTAACACTGCAGGAATACAAAGGATCATGAGAGATTACTACAAGCAACTATATGCCAATAAAATGGACAACCTGGAAGAAATGGACAAATTCTTAGAAATGCACAAGCTGCCGAGACTGAACCAGGAAGAAATAGAAAATATGAACAGACCAATCACAAGCACTGAAATTGAAACTGTGAATAAAAATCTTCCAACAAACAAAAGCCCAGGACCAGATGGCTTCACAGGCGAATTCTATCAAACATTTAGAGAAGAGCTAACACCTATCCTTCTCAAACTCTTCCAAAAGATAGCAGAGGGAGGAACACTCCCAAACTCATTCTATGAGGCCACCATCACCCTGATACCAAAACCAGACAAAGACGTCACAAAGAAAGAAAACTACAGGCCAATATCACTGATGAACATAGATGCAAAAATCCTCAACAAAATACTAGCAAACAGAATCCAACAGCACATTAAAAGGATCATACACCATGATCAAGTGAGGTGTATTCTGGGAATGCAAGGATTCTTCAATATACACAAATCAAACAACGTGATACACCATAGCAACAAACTGAAGGAGAAAAACCATATGATCATCTCAATAGATGCAGAGAAAGCTTTTGACAAAATTCAACACCCATTTATGATAAAAACCCTGCAGAAAGTAGGCATAGAGGGAACTTTCCTCAACATAATAAAGGCCATATATGACAAACCCACAGCCAACAAAGTTCTCAATGGTGAAGAACTGAAACCATTTCCACTAAGATCAGGAACAAGACAAGGTTGCCCACTCTCACCACTCTTATTCAACATAGTTTTGGAAGTTCTAGCCACAGCAATCAGAGAAAAAAAAAAAAAACAAATAAAAGGAATCCAAATAGGAAAAGAAGAAGTAAAGCTGTCACTATTTGCAGATGACATGATATTATACATAGAGAATCCTAAGGATGCTACCAGAAAACCACTAGAGCTAATCAATGAATTTGGTAAAGTAGCAGGATACAAAATTAATGCACAGAAATCTCTGGCATTCTTATACACTAATGATGAAAAATCTGAGAGTGAAATTAAGAAAACACTCCCATTTACCACGGCAACAAAAAGAATAAAATATCTAGGAATAAACCTACCTAAGGAGACAAAAGACTTGTATGCAGAAAACTATAAGACACTGATGAAAGAAATTAAAGATGATACAAATAGGTGGAGAAAAATAAACCTACGTAAGGAGACAAAAGACCTGTATGCAGAAAATTATAAGACACTGATGAAAGAAATTAAAGGTGATACAAATAGATGGAGAGATATACCATGTTCTTAGATTGGAAGAATTAACATTGTGAAAATGACTCTACTACCCAAAGTAATCTACAGATTCAATGCAATCCCTATCAAACTACCGATGGCATTTTTCACAGAAATAGAACAAAAAATTTCACAATCTGTATGGAAACACAAAAGCCCCCGAATAGCCAAAGCAATCTTGAGACAAAAAAAAGGAGATGGAGGAATCAGGCTCCCTGACTTCAGACTATACTACAAAGCTACAGAAATCAAGACAGTATGGTACTGGCACAAAAACAGAAATATAGATCAATGGAACAGGATAGAAAGCCCAGAGATAAACCCACACACATATGGTCACCTTATCTTTGATAAAGGAGGGAAGGATATACAGTGGAGAAAAGACAGCCTCTTCAATAAGTGGTGCTGGGAAAACTGGACAGCTACATGTAAAAGTATGAAATTAGAACAATCCCTAACACCACACACAAGAATAAACTCAAAATGGGTTAAAGACCTAAATGTAAGGCCAGACACTATCAAACTCTTAGAGGAAAACATAGGCAGAACACTCTATGGCATAAATCACAGCAGGATCCTGTTGGACCCATCTCCTAGAGAAATGCAAATAAAAACAAAAAAAAACAAATGGGACCTAATGAAACTTAAAAGCTTTTGCACAGCAAAGGATACCAACAGCAAGATCCTTTTTGGCCCACCTCCTAGAGGAATGGAAATAAAAACAAAAATAAACAAATGGGACCTAATGAAACTTAAAAGCTTTTGCACAGCAAAGGATACCATAAACAAGACGAGAAGACAACCCTCAGAATGAGAGAAAATATTTGCAAATGAAGTAACTGACAAAGGATTAATCTCCAAAATTTACAAGCAGCTCATGCAGCTCAATATCAAAAATCAAACAGGGCTTTCCTGGTGGTGCAGTGGTTGAGAGTCCGCCTGCTGATGGAGGGGACATGGGTTCATGCCCCAGTCCAGGAAAATCCCACATGCCACGGAGTGGCTAGGCCCGTGAGCCATGGCCACTGAGTGTGCGCGTCTGGACCCTGTGCTCCGCAACGGGAGAGGCCACAACAGTGAGAGGCCCGCGTACCATAAAAAAAAATCATTAATCATTAGAGAAATGCAAATCAAAACTACAATGAGGTATCACCTCACACCAGTCAGAATGGCCATCATCAAAACATCTACAAACAATAAATGCTGGAGAGGGTGTGGAGAAAAGGGAACCCTCTTGCACTGTTGGTGGGAATGTAAATTGATACAGCCACTATGGAGAACAGCATGGAGGTTCCTTAAAAAACTATAAATAGAACTACCGTACGACCCAGCAATCCCACTACTGGGCATATACCCTGAGAAAAACATAATTCAAAAAGGGTCATGTACCAAAATGTTCATTACAGCTGTATTTACAAAAGCCAGGAGATGGAAACAATCTAAGTGTCCATCATCGGATGAATGGATAAAGAAGATGTGGCACATATGTACAATGGAATATTACTCAGACATAAAGAGAAACGAAATTGAGTTATTTGTAGTGAGTTGGATGGACTTAGAGTCTGTCATACAGAGTGAAGTCAGAAAGAGAAAAACAAATACCGTATGTTAACACATATATATGGAATAAAAAAAAAATCATCATGAAGAACTCAGGGGCAAGACGGGAACAAAGACACAGACCTACTAGAGAATGGGCTTGAGGATATGGGGAGGGGGAAGGGTAAGCTGTGACAAAGTGAGAGAGTGGCATGGACATATATACACTACCAAACGTAAAATCAATAGCTAGTGGGAAACAGCCACATAGCACAGGGAGATCAGCTCTCGGTGCTTTGTGACCACCTGGAGGGGTGGGATAGGGGGGGTGGGGGGGACCTAGAGGGGTGGGATAGGGAGGGTGGGAGGGAGGGAGACGCAAGAGGGAAGAGATATGGGAACATGTGTATATGTATAACTGATTCACTTTGTTATAAAGCAGAAACTAACACACCGTTGTAAAGCAATTATACTCCAATAAACATGTTTAAAATAAATAAATAAATAAATAAAACCCACATCATCTGCCAGTTGACTCCATCTACGTCGCATTTATTCCATTTATCCTGTGATCATTTGCTAAGAGAAACTGTCACTTGCCAAGTGTCACTTCTGTAGCCAAAGTCTGAATTATTACTTACTGCTTGGAGTAGAGTGGAGGATTTTGAGGGAACAACAAGGATGTCGAGGTTAAGACTTTTCATTCTTTGTAGAGCATGGACACCATGGGCTTTGTTGCTGAAAGTAATAATACCAGACACGTGCATAGAGAATGGCTCTGAGGGTGTTAGGGAGAGCATGCGAGACAAGAAGGAACACTTAAGGGATGATACAGAAGAGCTACATAATGTTGTAGGTGGGGACAGGCAAAGGCAGGCAGGGGCGAATCCAAGACAGAGCCACGGAGGTTTCGTTAGCTGGGGATCTTAGCCCCTATTTGTTCTCTTAAGTGAGAAAGGGATTGTAAATGGTGACTTCTGTGACATTTGTCTCCATGGTCCCTCTCTGCCATTTCTGTGCCATTTCTCTTCTGCTTGGTAGCCTATGAGCTTTGCCACCTCTGTGTTCATATCCTTCTGTGTTCTCGGTGCACCATTTGTGAGTGTTATGCTGTTCCTTCATAGCTTCTCCCATTTTCCTAATTTATTTTATCTAATTCTGAAATATTAGATTACAGTCATCAGTTGTTCTAGGACCCAAGTATTTTTTCCTGGGATGTGGTAGCTGTCCCAGTATATGACTTGGTCCATTCCTCCTTTTTTCTTATATTTGCGTGGGATCCCAGCACCATCCTCTGTGTTACTCAAGGCAAAATGTGCTGAGTTTTCCTGTATTTTTAGGAGTCCCTTTGTAAGAGGTGGGAGTGGTCCAGGAAAGCTTTCCTGGCGTCATGGCTGTTGCCAGGCATTAAAAAATGTGGCCTCTCTTCTGCTCTCAGATTCTGTTCTCAGTATGTTATCTCAGGACGCTGCTTTGTTCATCTGGAAGTTTTAGTTGAGCATTCTGAGAGCCTTGATCTCGATGGCTCAGATCACCCCCTTCCTGCCCTGCCTGCCCTCTTTCTCGCTGCCCTCATGGGGTGCCAAGCCTTTCTGCACACACTTCTAACGAGAGCCTGTGGATCCCCTGTAGGTTGTGTGGTGTCCCACTTGGCGTGTGATTCTTCTTCTGGGTGTGATCCCCAGCGGCCTGCTTCCAGTTTCCCAGCTCAGCACCGTCAGATCTCCTCTGCCTCTGCTGCTTTCCTAAAACCACTTACCTGCAGGGTCAGGCTGCTGGGGGACCGGGAGAGAGGAAAGAGAGAGACGTGCCCCACCCCTACTGTTTCTGGAGGATTCCTTTTCATCAGTGTTCTCTCTCTCTCTCCCTCCCACCCCTTTTTGTTCTATTACTGTTTTGTGTGGGGATTTGGAGAGACTCACAAATTTCTCCAGCAAGCCTCCATCTTGCCCTTCTCAGAAGACCCCTTGTATTGGTCAGAGTTCTCCAGAGAAACAAAACCAATATATATATAATGATTTAATAATTATGTATCATATACACACACACATATATATATGATTTATTATAGGAATTGGCTCATGCAATTATAGAGGCTGAGAAGGCCCATGGTCTGCTGACAGCCAGCTGGAGAACTAGGAAATCCCATGCTATAATTCAGCACAAGTCAGAAGCCTAAAAACCAGGAGCCCCCTTGACTGAGGGCAGGAGGATGTGGATGTCCCGGCTCAGGCAGAGAGAGCAGATTCCCTTCCTCTGCCTTTTTTGTTCTGTTCAGACCCTTAATGGATTGGATGATGCCCTCCTGCGCTGGAGAGCACAATCTCCGTTACTCAGTCTACCATTTCAAATGCTAATCGCTTCCGGAAACACCCTCACAGACACATCCGGAAATAATGGTTTACCAATTATCTGGGCATCCTTTAGCCCAGTGGAGTTGACATAAAGTTAAGCAGCACACCATCCTTCCCATCTAGGTTGAAATCATTGTTTCTTTGGATTCCTTCTTCGGGTTCCAGTGTTTCAGATCACAACTCTTTTCGGGCAGTCAATTCTTTGATGATTCCAATACATTTTTATAGTTCCTTCATCTAATCTCCCCTTTTTATGTGGTCTTTAAGGGCTGTATCCTTAGCTTTTTTTTTTCCATATTTTTTTGGGCAATCTTTACTGTACCCACTATTTTTAAATCTTTTTCTCTTTGGTGAACATTTCTCTGATACAAATCCAATTCCTAGTTCTCTGCTAAACCTCGGACCTTTGTTTCAGGTTGCTAGTCAGATGTACAACAGGTGAATTAAATTTGGAAAATTCCAAAATGAAACTCTTCAGTTTCCCATTAAAAACGATTTTACCCTAATTCAATGGCCAGAATCAATTTCTCAGAAACCACATAGTCATTCTGGCTTCTTCCCTAGACTCCTCTATTCTGAGTCTCTAACTTCCGTCAATTCCAGCACTGCTATGGTCTGAATGTTTGTGTCCCCTCACCCCCAATTCATAAGTTAAAATCCTGATCCCAAATGTGATGCTATTAGGAGGTGGGGATTTGGGGAGGTAATTAGGTCATGAGGCTGAAACCCTCAGGAATGAGATTAGTGCCCTTATCAAAGAGACGTCGGAGGATGTATTGTACAGCCTGGTGACTATAGTTAATAATACACTATTGTATATTTGAAAGTTACTAAGAGAGTAGATCTTAAAAGTTCTCATCACAAGAAAGAAAATTGTGGATTGTGTCACTAAACTTATTGTGGTAATCATTTCACAATATATACGTACATCAAATAGTTATGTTGTATACCTTGAAATAATACAATGTTATTAGTATATTGTAGTGTTTACAATGTATACCTTGTATACCTTGAACTAATACAATGTTATATGTCAATTAAATCTCAATAATTTTCTTAAAAATTAAAAGATTGAAACAGAAGAAAATTCTACTGTTCAAGTTAGTATTATGTAGATGATCAAGCTAATATTGCCTTAACACCATTAAGATAAATTAGACCTTTACATGTTTTGAATAAATGTATTTACAAGAAAGGTTTAGTAAGCCATTACATTTTTGTAAAAAATTGAGCTTGCCTCAGTGTATATCAACATAATTTTATAAACATCATTAATTTTTCACATTAACAATTGCTTTCACAACTTATGTAATTGAGCAATGCTTCAAAAGCATTGAAACTAAAGGCACAGAAATTTAGCAGAAAAATAAAGCAGTAAATTTATTAGCACAAGATGAATTTTTGTCTTCAAGAAAATATTGCTGTATATATGGGATCAGTCTAGTCTATAACATTGCTGGGAAATTTTTTGTCACTTTAAAATGCTTTTTCCTTTGCTTTCAGTTTTTCTGGCAAGCAAAACACTGTTCAGAAGCTCAGTGTCATAAAAGGAAAAATATGTTTCTGATCTTTTTCTTCCCTGAGTCAAGAGGAGCTTATATGTTCCTCTTTGACTTTCTCTTCTCTTGAAGCTTTATTTGTAGCCCCAACTTCCTCATATCTGAGTCAGTTTTTCTGAGATAGACATTGTTTGTTTGCTTGTTTGTTTTTATTACATACATGCAATCCTTTTTTAATATCTGAGGAACTTCTTTCATCAATATTTTGGTACATAAAAGCAAACTCTTATCACTAGCATTAGTGATTTTGTTTATTTTTCCCCTCCCATATTCTCTCATTAAGTTAAAAATCCAGAATGGTGGGTGTCTACCTTGTTTCTGAAATAATTTAGTCTAATAATTGGTCGTGATATCTCTAACTTTTGTTTAACTAAGAAGGTTTGGTTGGTACCATCTTTAGAACATGAAAAGTGATATTTATAGCTAGCTGTCCTGTTATTATACATCTATAAAATGATTTTAATCTTCATTTAGTCTTTATATTTTATTATTTAAAAAATTCCCTTTAAAGTCTTTCTTTTATTTTTCAGCTTTAAGTTATTTTTTGTTTTGCTGAAGAAAATTTGATAAAGATATATTTTCTCTTAATTTAAGTAGTATAACTCTTTTTTTTTTTTTTTTTTTTTTTTTTTTTAGAGAAATGAGTATTGCTAAAGCTGTTGTCATCCAGTGCCATTTTGGAGTTAATGAAAGGAAAGTTATTCTAACATATTTTGCAGAGAGAAGAGTAATTTCAAATAGATAGGCCAAATTAATTCCAGACTGGAAATCAGCCACTAGAAAAACTTAAACATTCAATATTGCTTTTTAGAAATCTGAAAACCTCATGTTAAAATGAGAAGAGGGCTCAGAAGTTCAAGTCTTCTCTAAAAAAATGGGGATATTTAACTTTTTTTTAAGTGAAAGGAACATCTAATGAGCCTTGTTTATAATATATAAATAAAGAAATGCATCTCATTTTTGCAAAATCTAAGTTATGCAATCATTTTATATGCAAGAACGCTAATAGAGAAGATTGGGTACTTCTTGAAATTCAGTTGGCCTGACCCTTAAAAGCTTCAGGGACCTCTCCTCAGAAACTTGACTAAACCAAATTTTAACTGCCAACTTGCACCCAGGAGTACATTGACAAGAGCAAAAACTTTCCTCGTGGATATGCTTGTAATGTCTTTTGCAGGAGCTGTAGGCGTAGCCAGATGCGTCTTTCCTCAGATCTTTAGAATATCTATATAGGTACGTTATTTTATAGTGATATAATATTAATGTAGGAAAACTTTTTCTTAAACTGAAGTATAGTTGATTTACAATGTTGTGTTAGTTTCTGGATTTAGCAAAGTGATTCTGCATATTTATACATATTCTATTCTATATTCTTTTCCATTATGGTTTATTACAGGATACTGAATATAGTTCCCTGTGCTATACAGTAGGACCTTTTTGTTTATCTATTTTATATCTAGTAATTTGTATCTGCTAATCCCAAACTCCTAATTTATCCCTCCCCGCACCCCCTTTCCCTTTTGAACCATAAGTTTGTTTTCTAAGTCTGTGAGGCTGTTTCTTTTTCATACATAAGTTCATTTGTGTCATTCTATAGTATGGTATTTGTCTCTCTCTGTCTGACTTACTTCACTTAGTATGATCATTTCTAGGTCCATCCATGTTGCTGCAAATGCCATTATTTTATTCTTTTTATTATGTCTGAGTAATATTCCACTGTGTATATATACCACTTCTTCTTTATCCATTCGTCTGTTGATGGACACTTAGGTTGCTTCCATGTCTTGGCTATTGTAAATAGTGCTGCTATGAGCATTGGGGTGCATGTGTCTTTTTGAATTAGAGTTTTCTCTGGATATATGCCCAGGAGTGGGATTGCTGGGTCATATGGTAATTCTGTTTTTAGTTTTTTAGGGAAGCTCCACACTGTTTTCCATAGTGGCTACACCAATTTGCATTCCCACCAACAGTGTAGGGGGGTTTGTAGGGAGACATTTTGAGCTTTGGATTCACAAAAGAGATGAGACAGTATGTTGTTTAGACAGGGTAGGAGTTAGGATAGGGCCAAATGAAAGTTAAGTAGAGAAAGGAAGAAGGCAAAGATGTAAAAAAGTGTTGATAACACTATTTGTGTAATTATTTTCACATCAACTTCTGATTTCTCCCACCAAACTTACTCTTTTCTTCCCATCCCACGACTGATGGACCCCGCTTCACTAACACCATAAATTTGGATCCTCAGACCCAAAACTTCTTCGAGTCATCAATAAGTCTTCTTTCTGTCATATCCCACATCCAATCTATCAGCAAATCCCGTTGGCATTACATTCATAATATATCACAGATATGACAGTTTCTCACCACTTCCACCTCCACCACCCTCATCACCATAATCTTTTCCACCAGGACAGTTACAATAGCCTTCTATTTGGGATTCCCAGTTTCTTCTCTTGTCCCCTTACTTGCTTTCTTGTGCTGCCCAGCAGCCAGAATAATCCTTTAAAAATGTAAATCAGATCATTTCCCTCCCCCGCTCAAACCTACTATGCCTTCCCATCACATTTGGTACAAGACCCCACATCAGTGGTTCTCAAGCATGGCTACACATTAGAATCACCTGGGGAGTATTGACAAATTACTGTTGATTGGCGCCATCACAAATCAACTGAAATCAGATCTCTGGGATCAGGACCTAGCATCTGTGAATTTTTAAAGTTCCCCAGGTGTTTCAGAGGCACAGTGAGGGTTGGGAGTCCTCTCTGGCTACCCCTCCAACCCCATTGCCTACCACTGTCTGCTCTGTCCCCCCACTTTGACTTCCTTGTTGCTCCTCAAGCCCACCAAGGATATCTACAACTCAAAGCCTTTGCAACTGCTACCATTCACTCTGCTGGCTACAAGGTCATTACCTCACTCCATTCAGATCTCCGCTCAAATGTCACCTTCTCAAAGAGGTCTTTCCTGACCATCCCATCTAAAATAGGTTGACAATCCTCATCTTGCTCTATCCTATTGCCCTCTTTAGTTTTCTTAAAGGAAGTTTTAATATTATATTACAACTACTTGTTCATTGATTTTTTTTTTCCACTTCTGTCTCACCACTAGAAGGTAAAATCCAGGAGGCCAGGGAATTTGTCTAATTTGTTCACTGCTGTATTTCAAGTTCACACAATAGTTCCTAGACATTGTAGGAGCTTAATACATATTTATTATTTTTTAAGTTAATTTTTTTACTTGCTTAAGTTTGGGCAATGGCAAAAAGGATGCCCAGGATCTGTGGTTGGAAAGTTTGGAAATTTGGCTTTGCCTCCTACTGGGTTTTAGTGTGGTTTTGACTTCTTTATAATCTCCCCGTGGTTGCTTGGCTGTAGAGCCTGGTGGTCAACACTGGCAGTGCACTCTGGGGCCTGGTGAGTGGCCCACATCGCCCTTCCAGGGCCTTCAGTGGGAAAATTCCAACACTTCAGGCTTGTGTGGGCGGGGCAGGGGCAGAGCCTCAGATCATTCTGAAATCAGCCCAGCTGGGCAGACTCTGAGAGTGAGTAGGGAAGCTGCTGCTGCCACTATAGTTTTTCCAGAACCTACGCAGGAATCACCAGCGAGAACTAGACTGAAGGAAGAACTGGAGAGAAAACACTGAAGTATTAAATCTGTTGTTGCCCAATTATTTCAAGATTTTGTTCAAAATGCAGAGAAGGTAAAATAGAAATTAGTTGTTTTTGTTTATATTGAGACATAATTGACATATATATTCGTTTCAGGTGTACAGAATAATGATTTGATATGTGTAATATTGCAAAAGCTCACCACAATGAGTCCAGTTAATCTCCATCACCACACATAGTTACAAATTTTTTTTCTCTTGTGATGAAAACTTTTAAGATCTACTGTCTTAGGAACTTTCAAATATACAATACAGTATTGTTAACTATAGTCACCTGGCTGTTCTTTAAAACCCCCAGGACTTATCTGTTTTATAATTGGAAGTTTGTACCTTTTCACCTCCTTCTCCCATTTTGCACCTCCACCCTACCCCGTCAACCACAAATCTGTTCTCTGTATCTATGAGTTCTGTTTTGTTTTTTAAGATTCCACATATTAAAAAAAAAAAAAGATTCCACATATAAATGAGATCGTCAGTATTTGTCTTTCTCTGACTTTTTTCACTTAACATAATACCCTCAAGGTCCGTCCATGTTGTCGAAAGTAGCATGATTTCCTCACTTTTTATGGCTGAGTAATATCCCATTGTGTATATATGCCACACTTTATCCATTTATCTCTGGATAAATAGATAGGTTCTTTCCATGTTTTGGCTATTGTAAATAATGCTGATGTGGATGGACCTATAGTCTGTCATACAGAGTCCAGTAAGTCAGAAGGAGAAAAACAAATACCGTATGCTAACACATATATATGGAATCTAAAAAAAAAAAAAAAAAATGGTACTGATTAACCTAGTGTTTGGGCAGGAATAATGACGCAGATGTAGAGAACGGACTTGAGGACACAGTGGGGGAAGGGGAAGCTGGGCAAAGTGAGAGAATAACATTGACATATATACACGACCAAATGTAAAATAGATAGCTAGTGGGAAGCTGCTGCATAGCACAGGGAGATCAGCTCGGTGCTTTGTGATGACCTAGAGGGGTGGGATAGGGAGGGTGGGAGGGAAGCTCAAGACAGAGGGGATATGGAGATATATGTATACATATAGCTGATTCACTTTGTTGTACAGCAGAAACTAACACAACATTGTACAGAAATTATACTCCAATAAAGATGTGCAAAAAATAAAATAAAATAAAATTACTCAAGATAAAGAAATAATGCTGCAGTGAACATGAGGGTACATATATCTTTTGAGTTCATTTTTTCATTTCCTTTGGATAAATACCCAGGAGTGGAACTGCTGTATCATATGATCGTTCTATTTTTAATTTTTTGAGGAACCTCCATACTGTTTTCCACAGAGGCTGCACCAATTTACATTCCCATCAACAATGCACGAGGGTTCCCTTTTCTCCACATCCGCACCAACACTTGTTATTTGTTGTCTTTTTGATGATAGCCATTCTGACAGGTGTGAGGTGATCTGTCATTGTGGTTTTGATTTGCATTTCCCTGATGATTAGTGATGTTGAGCATCTTTCATGTGTCTGTTGACCATCTGCACGTCTTCTCTGGAAAAATGTCTAGTCCATTTTTATATTGGATTATTTGGCTTTTTGCTATTGAGTTGTATGAATTCTTTAAACATTTTGGATATCAACCTCTTATCTGATATATGACTTGGAAATATTTTCTCCCATTTGGAAGGTTACCTTTTCATTTTGTTGATGATTTCCCTTGCTATGCAGCTTTTTTGTTTGATATAGTCCCATTTGTTTATTTTTGCTTTTGTTGCCTTTGCTTTTGGTGTCAAATCCAAAAAATCATCACCGAGGCAGATGTCAAGGAGCTTAATGCCTGTTTTCTTCCAAAAAGTTTATGATTTCAGGTCTTACGTACAAGTTTAATCCATTTTGAGTTAATTTTTGTGTATAGTAATCCAATAGCATGTGGCTTCCAGTTTCCCCATAACCATTTATTGAGGAGATAGTCCTTTCCCCACTGTACATTCTTGGGTCTTTTGTTTTAAATTAATTGACCATATAGGTATGGGTTAATTTCTGGGCTTTCTGTTCTATTCCATTAATCTATGTGTCTGTTTTAATGCCAGTACCATACTGTATTGATTACTATAGCTTTGTAATATAGTTTAAAATCAGGAAATGTGATTCCTCCAGCTTTGTTCTTCTTTCTCAAGATTGCTTTGGCTATTCAAGGTCTTTTGTGATTTTATATGAATTGTAGGATTGTTTTGTTTCTGTGAAAAAAATGCCATTGGAATTTTCATAGAAATTGCATTGAATCTGTAGATTGCTTTGACAGTATGGACATTTAAACAATATTAATTATTGTAATCCATAAGCATGAAATATCTTACCATTTATTTGTTTCTTTTTCAGTTTCTTTCATCAATATTTTATACTTTTCAGTGTTTAGTCTTTCACCTCCTTGGTTAAATTTATTTATAGATATTTTATTCTTTTTGATGCAGTTGTAAATGGGATCATTTTCCTAATTTCTCTGATAGTTCATTATTAGGGTATTGAAACACAACTGATTTTTGTTTATTGATTTTGTATCCTGCAACTTTACTGAATTTTTCGTTCTAACAATTTTTTGATAGATTATTTTGGGTTTTCTTTATGTAATATTATGCCATCTACAAATGGAGGCAGTTTTACTTTTTTCGTTTTTGATCTGGATGTCTTTTATTTCTTTTTCTTGCCAAATTTATTTGACTAGGACTTCCAATACTATGTTGGTTAAAGTGGTGAGAGTGGGCTTCTTTATATTGTTCCTGATCTTAGAGGAAAAGCTTTTAGCTTTTCACCATTGAGTATAATGTTAGCTGTGGACTTGTCATATATGGTCTTTATTATGTTGAGGTACATTTCTTTTATATCCTCTTTGTTGAGAGTTTTGTAATCATACATCAATGTTGAATTTTGTCATATGCTTTTTCTGTATCTATTGAGATGATCATATGGTCTTTAGTCTTCAATTTGTTAATGTGGTGTATCATTGATTAATCTGTGGATATTGAACCATCCTTTTATCCCTGGGATAAATCCCACTTAATCATGGTGTATGATCCTTTTAATGTTTGTTGAATTTAGTTTGCTAATATTTTGTTAAGGATTTTCACATCTATGTTTATCAGTGATATTGGCCTATAATTCTCTTTTTTTTGTGATCTTTGTCTGGTTTTGGTATCAGGGTGATGCTGGCCTCATGGAATGAGTTCAGAAGTGTACCTTCCTCTGCAATTTTCAGGAATAGTTTGAGAGGGATAATTGTTAACTCTTCTCTAAACGGTAGAATTCATCTAGTCTTGGACTTTTGTTTGTTGAGAGGTTTTTAATTACTGATTTAATCCGACCAGTAATTAATTACTGATTTAATCTCCTTATTATAATCAGTCTGTTCAGATTTTCTATTTCTTCATGATTCAGTCTTGGTGGGTTGTATATTTCTAGGAATTTATCCATTCCTTCTAGAGTGTCTAATTTTTTGCCATATAATTGCTCATAGTAGTTTCTTATGATCGTTTATATTTCTGTGGTACTGGTTGTAATGTCTCCTTTTTCATTTCTCTTTTTATTTATTTGCATCTTCTCTCTTTTTTCTTGGTAACTTTAGCTAAAGGTTTGTCTGTTTTATCTTTTCAAAAAAACAGCTCTTGTTTCATTGATCTTTTATATTGTTTTTTAATTTCTATTTTATTGATTTCTGCTCTGACCTTTGTTATTTCCTTCCTTCTACTAACTTGGGCTTATTTTGTTCTTTTTTTTCTGCTTGAGGTGTAACGTTAGGTTTTTTACTTGAGATCCTTCCCCAGATTAGGGAAGTCTTCAGCTGTTATTTCTTTCAGTAAGTTTTCTGCCCCTCTATCTTTTCTCCTTCTGAGATCACTATAGTGTGAATATTGGTCTGCTTGTGTTGTCCTGTAAGTCCCTTAAGCTATCTTCACTCTTTTTCTTTGTTTTTTCTTTTTTGCTCCTCTAATTGGATGATTGCCACTGCCCGGTCGTCAAGTTCGCTGACCTTTTCTTCGTTTCATCTAGTCTACTATTGAACCGCTCTGTAGAATTTTTCAGTTCAGGTATTATAATCTTCAGTTCTGTGTTTCTGCTTGGCACTTTAAAATATTTTCAATCTCTTTTTTGAAATTCTCACCTTTTTCATGCATTACTTTCCTGACCTCGGCGATCACCTTTGTCATCATTATCTTAAATTCTTTACCAGCTATATCGTCATTTTGTTAACATTTTTTTTTTCTGAGGTTTTATCTTGTTCTTTTGTTTGGAGTACATTCCTTTGTTTCTTCATTTTTCTTGATTCTGTGTGTTGGTTTCTGTGCATTAGATAAAAGAGCCACGTCTCCCAGTCTTGAAGTAGTGGTCTTATGTAGGAGATGAATCTTATGGTTCCACCCTGTCTGAGCTCTTGGTTGTCTCTCAAACCTTTATGATTGTCCAAGCAGCCTATTTTATTTTTAATAGCTCCCCCTAGTTGAGGATGTGCCAAGACCTGTCAGTGTCCCAAATGGGAGGATCTCAGTCAGCAGCTAGGTTCAAGGTGATTGGAAGGTGGGCCCTCAGGTTTCACCTCTTAAAGTATGCAAATATATCTCTTTCAGGGGAAGACTGGGAGATGGGAATTTCTGTCTGCTTCCTCTCGGCTGAGCCCTGGGGTGATAGCTGTTAAGAACTGGGTTTTTTTGTTTGTTTGCTACCATACCATTGAACCCATGAACATAAGCCCTACTGGACACCAGAGCAGGCTATCAAGGGATGTGTCTTCTGGCAGCATACCTAGAAAATATATCTTGTTATCATAGTTAGTGTTGTAAGGCAGAAATTAGTGTGTGCCATGTGTTGTACACCACATTTATTTGCAAAATTATTTCCATGCTGTTTTGACATTTAAATAGAAACAGACAATTTGAATCAGATGAAAGTGGTCATTAGAAGACCGTAGAGAGAAAGGCAAGTTGTGAGAATGATCAGGAGTTGGCCGTAGAAGATATGGCAAAAACAAAATGATGAGAAAGGAGGAGGGCATATGGTAAGGACCAGTGAAGTAGTGGTGTAGGAGGAGGAATAGAAATAAAGATGAAGAGGGAAGTGGTTATCTTTGGAGGGCAGTTTTTACCTAATGAGTATACTTCTTTCCTGTAGAGAGGAGGTAGGGCTTTTGTTCTCTCGCTCTCTTAAATTTATCTGTGTCCCTGTATCACTTACTTCTGCATACCTCTTTCCTACATGCATCTACAGGCATGTAGCCCTAAACAGAGGATAATGATAAATGAGGACAGTCATTCATTCCTCCACAAGTAATTTTTATTTATCATCTATTCTAGTCCAGGCACTGGGCTACAATAAAAATGAACATTTTTAACAAGGCAGAAACAGTTCTTTGTCCCAAGGATGGTAGAGTCCAGCAAGGGGGACAGACAGTAGGCCACAACAACAGTTCTCTGCTAAGAGTAAATAGGGCACTAGGGGAGCCACAGGATACCACCTATCCCTGAGTTGGGGTGGGGAGTGCTCAAGGAAAGCACCTCTGAGGTGGTGATTGAGGAAGAAGAATTGGCCAAATAAAGGAGGAGAAAGAGGAAAGGAAAGGTGTTCCAGGCAGAGGCAGCAGCAAATCTAGCAGCAGCAGAATGGTTTTGCAGAATGGCAAAGCTCAGCATAGCTGGAGTGTGGACTGTAAGGGCTAAGGGAACTTACTGGGAGGTTTGAGAGATCTGGGGATGGATTTGGCACTTTCCACGTGTTGGTGTAAGTAGTGGCTAAAGACTGAAGAACACCTATGTCTAGGGATCCCTGGTCATATATTTCCTGGATATAGAAACATGTCTGCAAAGAAGCAGAGGATGAGAACTGAGATTTCTCCCTGGATTAGTTTTCTAGAGTAAATCCATCTCTCATCTTATAACTGGGAACATACCTACTACATGGAAAGACGAGAATTCTCCAGGACTTTGTCTGTGTATTGTGACAAATAGTAGAAACTCAAGAAAATGCTTCTGTCTGTTCCAAATAGTTGGATATGTTGCTTGTGAATTCTGCAATGCAAGAAATGAAGACCAGTATGAAGCAGTGGAAAGGTGGCTGCATCTCGGCAGTCTTATTTTCAGAGCAATATTTAGTTTTCCTCATTGAGAACCAGGACAAATGAGCTTCAAGGCAGGGCATTTGAATGTCTTGAGCATGTGTCCCTTGACCTGCAGACATAAAGTGAGGATAAATATAAGCCAAGGTGTAACAAGTAAGGATGTATCGTAGTGACCTACGTTTTGGCTTTTTAGAATGTAAACCAAACAATGTTTTAATTGTCCAAATACACAGAATTAAAGGAACAGGCTAAATTACCTTCTTGGATCACTTGAGCAGTTATAAATCACTGATTAAATATTTGAGGTACTTTTTTGTTATTTATAGAAGGCTGATAACTTTTCATTTGCATAATATCTCATAATAGTTCATTAAAAATGATGTACAATGTAGAAAACAATATATCATTTAAATTACTTATGAAGTAAAGCCATTCACCTCCCCTGGCCTTGTGCTTTATTAGAATAATTTTGACTGTAAAATAGCATTTCCTTTATGAGAATTTATATATATGTTTTTGTATAAGTTTTCCAAAGGTAAGATGAGGGGAAGGAAAAAATAATCCTAAATCCTTTATCCCTTGGTGGCCAGTTCTCCTAGTGTGATGGGCTTTAACACCTGTCTGGGCTCAAATCCCAGCCCTGCAACTCGAGCTGTACAACTCTGAATAGGTTATCTAAACTCTCTGAGCATCTGAGCATCATTTTGCCCACCTGTGATATAGGTATCTCAGTACGTAATATTTTTATCAGAAGATTGCATTGAGAATTAATTTATCTCATTCCTTGGACTTCTCTTGTGGCGCAGTGGTCAAGAATCCACCTGCCAATGCAGGGGACATGGGTTCAATCCCTGGTCCGGGAAGATCCCACATGCCACGGAGCAGCTAAGCCCGTGCGCCACAACTACTGAAGCCTGTGCGCCTAGAGCCCGTGCACCACAACAAGAGAAGCCACTGCAACGAGAAGCACACACACCACAAGGAAGAGTAGCCCCCGCTCGCCGCAACTAGAAAAAGCCCGCGCTCAGCAACAAAGACCCAATGCAGCCAAAAATAAATAAATATAATAAATAAATTTATTTTAAAAAGAAAGAATTAATTTAGCTCATTCATGCTAGTACTAGGTACATAGTGAAGGCTCAATAAATGTTGGCAATTACTAGCTCTTAGAATAGTGGAGCTAAATGTTTTGATTGAGATTTTTATGAAAACTATGGACGTTTCCTCAGAATAAAATACTTATACACAGGACGTTTTGCATATATTTTCAGGAGTCTCACCAACCCCTTGAGGCTCTTTCGTAATTAAGAGCAGCTGAGAGGGACTGAGATTCTGTGTACAAGGGGAGGGATTGCCTAGATAAGCACAAGGTCCGTTGCTATGTATGAAACATTGGTAAATTTGATAATGGGAGGATGTGGAATTCTCTTCTGTTTGCATCGATTTTCTCATTGAAGTAAGAAGCAAAGCCATTGGTTGAGAATGAGGAGGGGAGGGGATGTTGGAGGTCTAAGGAGAGAAAAGTGAATAATTGGAAGAGTGAGAGAGTGAATTGCACAGGGAAAATGTAGCAGGGTTGCCAGGCAGCACTGGGACCCACCTGAGGTCTGTGCTCGCAAATTCACAGTGAGATCACGTCACCGCTGAGCACAAATGCAGAGCAGAAGCGTCAGTGAGGGGGACTTCCCTGGCGGTCCAGTGGTTAGGACTCCGCCCTTTCACTGCTGAGGGCCTGGGTTCAATCCCTGGTCAGGGAGCTAAGATCCCCCAAGCTATGCAGCACAGCCAGGAAAAAAAAGAAAAGAAAAGAAAAGGATCAATGAGTATAACGAAGTTTGGGTATTTCTAGATGAGTCCCGTGGAAGGAGAGGTAAGGGAATTGTGGTGTCTGATACATTCCTCATGTGACTTCTACCCCTTGTTACAGCCTTTGTATGAGAATCTTGGACTGTGTGGTGGCATGCAGACCCTCTGTTACCGGGAAGTGATGGGAGCTCCATCATGGGAGGGGCAGGAGTGCCCTCCCTTCCCTCCCCCTCCCCACTTATCTCTTCCCTACCAGGAGCTGGAGGAATCAGAATCTCTGTCTTCCATTGCCCTGGGGGGAGGAGGTAACCTTCTGAGCTGGGCAGGGCGGGAATCTACCCTAAAATAGACGCTCTAGCCTCTTTCCACCTGTTACTACATCAGGTAACTGTATTACTTATGCTAACTCCATCTTAGGTAACTACATTCCTGGCAATAGAATGTTCAGTTGTATTATCAAAGTGTTCTTTGATAATCAAGTTGCCTATGCAGTTAATACACCATTTTCCAAGGAAAAAGTACTTAGTGCATAAAAAGGCATGTTCATACTGAATTTCCATGACTTAACAGTTTGGGGAAATATATGCCTTATTTCACTTGCCTTAAAGGGTAGGAAAATAAAAACAAATGAAGTTAAGGGCGCAACTTTCCCTGCTCTTTTTGCAAAAGTGTACTCAATCAATTTCTCTACCTATTTGACTCCACTGGTAGCATTTTATTTTCTCCATCGACTTGTTTCTGCTAAGGCCTTGAGAACAGGAGTTGCTAGCAGTTTCCTTCCCGTTCCTGCCAGAATTTGCACTGTGATGAAACATGACCCAGGGAAGCCAGAGAACAGAAGGGAAGCCGGCACTTTCTGCTTCTGCCACCTCCATAGGATCTGGGCTTCTCCTTTCAAGATTGGGTTCCAGGATTAGAGCTCTTTCCCTTCCTATTATATATAGCCCTTTGTTTTCTCAAGCAAAAGTTATTTTCCCAGCTGGTGTGGAGGTCCAGGGCACACGCTACTGAGGCAGGAAATGAAGCATGCTCTCCTCTCTGCTCATCAGTAGAAAGGCAGTGTGAAATGATAGTGGGCAGAGACAGGCTTCCAAAGTCAGCTAGACCTGAGCTGGAGTATGATTTATTGCAAGTTGCACTAATTTTTCCGAGCCTTCCATGTAATTCCTCCTCTTCCTCCTCCTTCTCCTCTTTCTTCTTTTCCAGGGTGTTCTATCACCTATGACAAAAGCATTGAAATCAAACTGGCTTCAACCGTAAGGACTTTATGGGCTTGTGAAATTGGAAATGCTAGGTAAGACGGCTTCCGAGCGACCTAACCCCACGGCCCTTGCCCCCTATATTTGTATTTCTTTAGCTCTTTGCTCCTTAGTGGACTGACTTCATTCCCAGGTTGGCAACAGCTCTGGGCCTTGCATCACAAAGAACAATTTTTGAGGAATGTCCAAAATGTCTTCCAGAAGGCAGGGTAGAGCTTTAGCAGAAGCCCCAGGAAGACTCTCCCTGGTCTCAGTGGATCACACGACAATTTACCAACCTCTGGAAAGGAGGACCGGATTGATTTTAGACAGCTAAGACCCATCCTAATAACTGGGGATGGGGTCGGCCTTCTCAGAGACTGTATAGGGGAAGAAAAAAATCCATGGGAAGAAATTGAGGTTTTGTTAAGGAGGAAAGAAGGAATGGATACAGGGCAGCCAACCAACAATGCAGTCTACCTGGGGCTCATGCACTGCTCTCTCTCAGTGCCTCTGCTTACCTGACAAGCAAGCCCCCTTCTCTATTTGGTTCCAGGTTAAAACTGCTCGGCCACCTGGCCCCGGAGGTCTCTTATGTCCCCCAGTAGCACTTTCGTGAAGTGGACTTTCTGGGCACACAGTCTGTACTAGAGCTGTAGAGACTTCCTTTGTCACTCGGTCTTTCTTGGTGCTTTCGGTGGGCTGGTTTTTCTGAGCAGGATTTGGCTTTTTCTTTTATTCATTAATCCTCTCCCTGGCACTCTCACCACCTGAGGCTTCTAGGCTCCCATTCAAGATTCCTGTGCTCTGCCCAGTGAGTCACCTTCCTAGGAACTCATCATCTGGTCTTTTCTTGTTACTGACTTTGGCATCAACTTTGAAAAGTCTAAAACCCCACTGTGTTTGATGGCTCTCCATCCCTTATGCCAGATTCTTGTCCGTTCCCATTTTGTTTTCATCGTCTTCACCCAGGGGCTTGAACTGAGCAGGAGGGGACAATGTGAGGGCAGAAACAGTAGCCCAGGTGTGTTCAGCACCGCTGCTCAGAGGAGGTCACAGGTATGACTTTTCACGTGACAGGAGTGGCTCCACTGGAGCCTAGAGACTGGAAGATGAGGCTCCACAGCCCCCCCTCTACAATATGAAGACCAGGTCTGCTTGCTCTCTTTGGGGGAGTTGCTGCCACCGAGGAAAGGGAAAGTATTCTGTCGCTGGAACATTTTAAAGCATTTTCCCAATTTTCCAAAAACACAAATTAAAAACTGATTTACTACAAGGTTGTTCTGCCCCCCTGACAACATCTGTACATCGTAATCTGTCAAACTCTCTCTTCCGGGAAGAAATATGTGTTACTGTGAATGAAGAGGTTGAAGCAGGCGCCTTTCCTATATTCTAATACTTTTTTGGACCCTTGGAAAGAAAAATGGCACTGGCTTGGTAATTATAAAGGCAAATTTTAAGATCTTTTATATATGTCCATATGCTTATGAAAGGGTCAAGGACCAAGTGATGTTATTATCATGATATTAGCCAACTTTGAGAACATACTGTGTGCCAGATATTAAAATATATTCACTGATTTAGTCGTCACAAACTGCCATGAGGGTAAGTAGTGTTGTGACTCCTCTATGGAAGCTAGGACCCAGAGAAATTAATAATTTGGCCAAGTTAACCCACTTGACAAAGAGCAGAGTTGTTTACCAGAGCGAGTCTCCGAAGTTCTTGCTCTTAACCACTTGTACCCTACTTGGAAGTCTGCCCACACCCTTTTATAACACATCCCTTGCATGCTAGCACATTGGATTACTTCTCCTACTTTTAGGACTATTCCTTTGTTGTGTTTTGGGGGGGATCCTTTTCTCTTTCCTATTCCTTTTTGTGATTTCAGTGTGGAGGGAAGTTCATGCCAGCAAGGAGAGGTCTGACAAGGATGTCTGGGCCTGAGGGGGTTACTGGGTAGAGTCAAAAGAGGGATATTGGACTGGATGAATTCAGTGAGTAATAAATTGATTCCAAGGCATCAGGATGATCCCAAGGGCTTAGAAGAAAAGGGTCCAGAACCTTGACAGGTGCAAAGTTATGCACAGTGGCCTCAGTAAGCAGTCAGACACTGGGGAATGAGCCACAGACCTTCTGTTTCTTACCTTGGCTTGTCCACCGCCTGATTCACTCTATTTATTCAAAATTCTAGTGACCAGATCATCTATAGGCCCTTCCGGCATGGTTCCTTTGACATACCTTTATTTTGTCTTTGTCAGTCCTATGTCAGCTTTATTATCTTAAAGGATCCTGGACCTTCCTGGATGAAATTTAAAAAAATAAATCTTAGAGCAGAAGCTCTTTCGTAGTTTTTTCCATGCACCAAAGATTTATTGAATATATACTATATTTCTGGTATTGCCTTGGGTTCAGGAAATTATTCAGATGATAAAGACATCTTTAGCCCCTCTATAGAGGAGACAAAAAAATGGAAAAGAAAACATTTTAATCCTACAAATGTATGTACACGAGCAAACTCTGGTTCACATCAGGTGGCAATGTTTGTCTTGACCTCCAGCCCAAACCAGGTGACGAATCTCGTTTCAACCTTAAATGCAGACCATTTCTTTTCATGAGATTTAGTTTTGGTCAGTGGTCACTGGATTCAGAACTCCGTGGACCAGGCTTGTGTTTTCCCCACTGTATCCCAGCATCCATCCCAGAGCCTGAGATGCAGCAGGAACAGCAGGAAGCATTTATTGTAAAAGATCACTTCTCATAAACCACTTTGTAATATTAGTGTGCCCTGTGTATGGATTTCTGTTGCCCTTTCTCCCAACTTGACTCTCAGCTCTTTCAGACTTTCTAAAGCCTTTGTTTGCAAGAAGGACCCAGGAAATAAAGAGATTCTCAGGGAACTAAAAAAAAAAAAAACTTTCTGGAGGAGAGAGAGGTTGACAAAGATGTTGATAAAGGTGACTCCTGAACACCTCTGCTCCCATGGACGCACCAACAGCTAGACATCTACAGCCACACACAGAGCAATCACATCTGCAAGAAATCCAGAAACGAACTGAGGGACTCCTACTCAATGGAAAAAGGAGAAAATACCCCCATCGAGATGAGTAGAAAAGGCCAGACACACCCTTGCCATAAACCACACCCTTGGCCCAGCACCATACAATGGGGGGCCTCCCAACTCCCAGCTTCTCTCTGATGAGTGAGGGGTTTGGAACCCACACTTAGCATCCCAACTTTTAAGATTCCTACCTGAGAGACAGGCCCCCAAAACATCTAGCTCTGAAAGCCAAGGCTATAGCAAACAAAGGAGGAGCTGTTTACAAGGGCACAAGCACTCACTGTGTCTGTTCCCCGAGCAGGCAAGATGAACCATCTCCCAGTCTTTCCCTGAAGGAGCTCCACCTGCATACTTTGAAGGCTGCTGCCTGAGGATCAGACTTCTAATTGAGCCCACATCTAGATGCTGCCTGCAATCCTTCTTGGAGACCAGGGAAACTGATGGACATCTCCTCTGCTGTCTCCCGATAGCCCTCTTCATGTATCTTCAGTATCTCCCTGGAAAGAGCTTGTACACATGCTTGTACCCCAGTTTTTGCTCTGTTGCCCAAGGGATGGGTCCCTGGGTTGCCTGGCTTTGATAGCAATCGGGCTTCCGTTCGTGGTTCAGCAAGCAAAGAAGCAGTTATTAGCAGGTGCAAGAGCACCCCTCTTTCACAACTATATACATGAGCCTAATGCAGAGAGAGCAGGTAATAAAAGCCCTTCTCCCAGTTTCTCCCTGGAAAAGGGCTTAACTACATACTTTCCCAGCTGCTTCCTGAGGGTACAGCTTCCAATCAGCCTACGTCGAGGCACTGAATGGGATCCTCACCTTTGGGACACTGTTGGGTCTTGGCAAACCCTCAACTACTGGGAGCCGCTAACAACAAAAGAGATGAGTTGGACAATCACAGACATATGAGAGACAACCGAGAGCTAGGGTGGGACTAGAGGATAAAGTTCATCTCCTACGTTGTCAAGGCTGGGAGAGGTGGCTGTTTTATCTCATGTACAGGAGACAACATGGACAGTCAAGGAAAATGAAGAAACAGGAATATGTCCCAAACAAAAGAACAAGATAAATCACCAGAAACAGATCTTAACGAAATAGAGATAAGTAGTTTACCTGACAGAGTTCAAAATAATGGTGATAAGGATGCTTAATGAGTTCAGGGGAGCAATGCATAAACAAATTGAGAATTTCAACAAAGAGATATAAAATATTTAAAGTACCAGACAAAACACAGAGCTGAAGACTATAATAACTGAAAAATTTAATAGAGGGGTTCAACAGCAGAATAGATGAAGCAGAAGAAAGGATCAGGGAAATCAAAGACAGGGCAGTGGAATTCATCCAATCAGAGGAACAAAAAGGGAAAAGAATGATAAAGAGTGAAGATAGCTTACGAGACTTATGGGACAACATGCAATGGACCACTTTGCACATTACAGGGGTCCCAGAAGGGGAAGAGAGAAAGGGGAAGAAAGCTTATTCAAATAAATAATGGCTGAAAACTTTCCTAATCTAGGGAAAGAAACAGACATCCAATCCAGATGCAGGAAGCCCAGACGGTATCCATTCTGGAGCCTTTTCCTGTGATTGGGGACGGTGGGAGAGTGAAAACACGGGAGTGAATCCTGTGTGAAACTTCTGCTTGGAGTAAGCCTGAATTAAACTGTTATCACTGCATGTGATGGGATGTTGTGTTTGCCTCATGAGCCTGTATATTTTCCCATGTTCCTACTGTCTTCGGGTGTAGGAGATCTGAGACAGGAGAATGGGTGAGAACGAAGATTTCAGAGCCTGACGGTGCACAGCATGAGCGAGTCCTGACTGAAAACACTGCCTAGCGTCTTGGCTGCTGTCACATGTGTGAGGAGAGGGTCAAGGAAGAGGTGAGAGATGGGTAAAGGCTGTGAGAGTAGGTTCGCTGGCTTGTGGCCATCATCCATTCTCAAGGTAAGCTGTGGACAAGAGTGTTGTCAGTTGGCACAAATGAACTTCTCAAGGAAACAGAAACAGACTCACAGACATAGGGAACAGACTTGTGGTTACCAAGGGGGAGGGGACGAAGGGAAGGATGGATTGAGAGTTTGGGGTTAGTAGATGCAAACTATTATATAGAGAATGGATACACAACAAGGTCCTACTGTATAGATTAGGGAACTATTTGATATCCTGTAATAAACCATCATGGAAAAGAATATGAAAAAGAATATATGTATGTATAACTGAATCACTTTGCTGTACACCAGAAACTAACACAACACTGTAAATCAACTCTACTTCAATAAAACAAACAAAAAGTGTTGTCATTTGGAAGCCTGGGAGTGTGAGTATCTTTCCCTTTCCGTCCTAACTCTGAATTATGTTCACAGGCAATCCAACCTGTAAAACCAATGCGATTCTTATGCTTTCATTCTTTTCACCTTATGGAGCCTCAGTTTCCTCATCTGTAAAATGGAGAAACTAGATTTCAAAGTTTCCTTCCAGCTCCAATCTCCTGTGGCATCTGTGACCTTTCTCTGCTGAGTAGAGAACTTAAGGTGATAATCAATGGGGTACCTCATTTTAAGTAGCAAGTGAGTTTCTGAAAAAGCATGTGTGTGGAAAATTGTATTTTAGACCTTACAAAAATGGTTTTTAAAGGACATTTTTAGTGACTTGCTTTGGAAAGTTCTTTTCTCCAACTTTACCTAATTTGATATGTTTTGATAGCTTGACTTAAAAAAAAACACTTATCTGTTGTTTTCTGTCTATAAAATATAAACTTGTTTTACCATGTGCTTGGTAAATGATAAAAGCATCAATAAAATCCTCTATCTCCTTGATGCAGAAATGGTGTGGAAATCATCTGAAGAGAATTAAATATACAGCACTTGTTTCTGGGAGAGTGTCTGATATAGCAGTTGTGTTTACAGATCAACAAAGGACAAAAAACCAAATTCTTAAGTGCAATATTTTAATTGAGTACAAGGAACAGCAAATATATCAAGTGTATACTGAGTGAAATTTTATTCAGTGAAAGGGAGAAGGCACCATTTCCTTTAGCAAATTAAAGAACACAGCTTGAAGGACATTAGAAGTTATGAATTACAAGGGGAAAGGAAAATGCCTCATCAATTTGGGGAGAAGGCTTAGGCGTCTGATGATGTCTGGAAAACTTGAAGATACCTGTGGGCTTAACCCATTGTGCAGAAGATCCAGGAAGAGTAATGGCTCCCCAAAGATGTCCATGCCTGATTCCAGGAACCTTTGTCTATGTGACCTCCCATAGCAAAAGGGACTTTTGCAGATGTGATTAAGGCTAAGGACCTAGAAATGGGGAGGTGAGCCCAGTATAATCTCATGAGTCCTTAAAATCAGAGACCCTTTCCTAGAGATGTTGTCATAGAAAACGGGTCACAGAGATGGGATGTTTCTGGCTTTGAAAACAGAAGAAGGGGCTGTGAGCCAAGGTTTGCTGGCAGCCTCTAGAAGCTGGAAGAGTCAACAAAACAGATTCTCCCGTAGAGCCTCTGGAAAGGAATACAAGCCCTGCTGACACCTGATGATGAGACCTGTACTGGACTTCTGACCTACAGAACTGTAAGGTAATATATATATGCTGTTTTAAGCAACTAAATTTGTGGTAATTTGTTACAGAAGCAATAGAACACCAATGCACTTATTCAAATTCATATCCACATAAATAAAAACCCTGACATTTCAATGTCAAATGACTTTTCCAAAAAACTCAAGATTTTGTCTTCCAAATCCCTTATTTTATGCTCCATGAAGGAAATATTTATGTCCTACAATGCTGAAACAAGATCAAAATAAAAATTGGGTGCTTCTTTAATTTCTCTGACTGCCTGTGGCCTTTCCTTGGCTCATATAGGCTGACTGTGTTTCTCTTGCCCCTTCCTTGGTGTACAGCAAGCTCTCTTTTGGGGATGGTTGCTCTCTGCCTTTCATGACTAACCTGCCCTAAAAGCCCTTCAATTGTACCTTCCCATTTGAATTATTTTGAATTGTTTCAAGATTTTTATGGAGAGTATTATATTCTAATCTTTTCCTTGAGAATTCCTCCTTAAACTTATGTTTATTATTTTAAAAATATTTTTCTAACAACTTCAATTTGTTGGGTCTTTTTATCTTCAGATGCTCTTGGCCTTGAATATTGAGACAAGGTGAACCTGTCTCATTTGAAAACATTTTGTGTAATTGGATGCACAAAGAACTCATCACTGTAGGGATTCCTAGGTATAGAGTCCTCCAGGCAAATATTTTCTACAGATTCCTTCTGGGGCTCCCACTTCAGGGAGACTGGATGACCCATCTATCTAAAGGCTTTCCCTTTAGCCTCTTTCATCCAAAGGCAGGAGTAGGGACCATCTAAGCAGCCTAGATCAACCAAAGGTGAGGGATGTTCCAAAGCAATGGATTCATGCAACCCCATGTTACCTTTCTTGGTGTAAAAAAGGAAAGAGAGTAAAATGTTTCTCCCAACCCAAGCTTGCCTTATCAGTTGAGTGCCAGGAGCATGGAAACATCTAAGGACCTTAGAATTCCATCTCTGTAATACACCAGGCCACTCACTTTAGTCACTGCTATTTTATTTGGTCTGAATGTTTGTGTCCCCCCTAAAATCGTATGCTGAAATCTTAATGCCCAATGTGATGGTATTAGGAGGTGGGGCCTTTGGGAGCTGATTAGGTCATGAGGGTGGAGCCCACATGAATGGGATTAGTGCCCTTATAAAAGAGATCCCACAGAGCTCCCTAGCCCCTTCTGTTATGTGAGAACATGGCAAGAAGTCTGCAACCTGGCCGGAAGAGGGCCCTCACCAGACCATGCTGCCACCCTGACCTGGGGCTTCCAGCCTCCAGAGCTGTGAGAAGTAAATGTCTGTTGTTTATAAGCCACCTCGTCTGTGGTATTTTATTATAGCAGGCTGAATGGACTAAGACACCTCCTCAGACTATCTCAGTTTTAAAAAGTGTGATTATTCAGGCTACAGAGAAGCCTCATGGAAGTCCTGCAAATGCTGAACAACTGGTCGTTAGAAAGAGCAGGCCCTGGGGCAGCGTTGGGGAGCTCGCAATCAGTTTATGGACTTTCCAGTACTTCCTCACTCAGCTGCTCTCCTTTCTCTTTGTCTTACAGCAGACTGAGGCTCTCAGCATCCCCAGGCATAGGTCTACAGGAAGAATATGATTGCCTCTCACCCTCCCCCACCATCGTGGTCCCTGGAACAGTTATCTTGCTTGGAAGAATCACACTCAGTAAGCACTGCCACCTGTGGCTGGGGCCTCCTAGCCCTTTTATCACAGGCTGTGCCTGGGAATAACTCCTAGAGCAGGGGCTTTGGTGAAGCAGGACATACCTGGTCCCCAAATTCACACACCCCACACCCACTGCTCCCTTTCATACCTTGTTCTTCATTTTAATCTCTTGCCTATCAATTGGTATATCATTTTTTTCTTTGTTATCTCGATTTAACTTTATCACCCTTTTTAGGCTACAGCTTCAGATTTTCTCTTAAGGACTTTGTTACCACAATGAAGAAGCATCCTGACCTATGTCCTTCCTTGGACCCCATGTAGCAACAAACTAGACCCATTTCTTGTCTTGTCCTTAATACCATTAGGAACTACAGGAGCAGGAGACATTTGATTCCTTTGTTTTCTTCTAGCAACAGATCTTCCATTCTATAGGTTGTGTCCCTATTTTACATCTTTACCTTTTTTTTTAGTTTAACATCTTTATTGGAGTATAATTGCTTTACAATGGTGTGTTAGTTTCTGCTTTACAACAAAGTGAATAAGT
>NC_041224.1:3485098-3485973 GCF_002837175.3 Physeter macrocephalus | reverse complement strand
ATGTCCTATAAATATCAATTAAGTCCATCTTGTTTAATGTATCATTTAAAGCTTGTGTTTCCTTATTTATTTTCATTTTGGATGATCTGTCCATTGGTGAAAGTGGGGTGTTAAAGTCCCCTACTATGAATGTGTTACTGTTGATTTCCCCTTTTATGGCTGTTAGTGTTTGCCTTATGTATTGAGGTGCTTCTATGTTGGGTGCATAAATATTTACAATTGTTATATCTTCTTGGATCGACCCCTTGATCATTATGTAGTGTCCTTCTTTGTCTCTTGTAATAGTCTTTATTTTAAAGCTATTTTGTCTGACATGAGAATTGCTACTCCAGCTTTCTTCTGATTTCCATTTGCATGGAATATCTTTTTTCATCCGCTCACTTTCAGTCTGTATGTGCTCTAGGTCTGAAGTGGGTCTCTTGTAGACAGCATATATATGGGTCTTGTTTGTGTATCCATTCAGCCAGTCTATGTCTTTTGGTTGGAGCATTTAATCCATTTACATTTAAGGTAATTATGGATATGTATGTTCCTATTCCCATTTTCTTAATTGTTTTGCGTTTGTTATTGTAGGTCTTTTCCTTTTCTTGTGTTTCTTGCCTAGAGAATTTCCTTTAGCATTTGTTGTAAAGCTGGTTTGGTGGTGCTGAACTTTCTCAGCTTTTCTTGTCTGTAAAGGTTTTAATTTCTCCATCAAATCTGAATGAGATCCTTGCTGGGTAGAGTAATCTTGGTTGTAGGTTTTTCTCCTTCGTCACTTTAAATATGTCCTGCCACTCCCTTCTGGCTTGCAGAGTTCTGCTGAAAGATCAGCTGTTAACCTTATGGAGATTCCCTTGTGTGTTATTTGTTGTTTTTCCCTTGCTGCTTTTAAT
>NC_041224.1:3484615-3485084 GCF_002837175.3 Physeter macrocephalus | reverse complement strand
TCCCTTGCTGCTTTTAATATGTTTTCTTTGTATTTAATTTTTGACAGTTTGATTAATATGTGTCTTGGCATGTTTCCCCTTGGATTTATCCTGTACGGGACTCTCTGCGCTTCCTGGACTTGATTAACTATTTCCTTATTCGTTAGGTCAGGTGGGTTTTTATCTTGCTCCTTCATCTGCTGTGTGATTTTCTGTTTTCTCATTTTGCTTATCTTACTGTGTTTGGGGTCTCCTTTTTGCAGGCTGCAGGTTCGTAGTTCCCGTTTTTTTGGTGTCTGTCCGCAGTGGCTAAAGTTGGTTCAGTGGGTTGTGTAGGCTTCCTGGTGGAGGGTACTAGTGCCTGTGTTTTGGTGGATGAGACTGGATCTGTCTTTCTGGTGGGCAGGTCCATGTGTGGTGGTGTGTTTTGGGGTGTCTGTGGCCTTATTATGATTTTAGGCAGCCTCTCTGCTAATGGGTGGGGTTGTGT
>NC_041224.1:3482603-3483225 GCF_002837175.3 Physeter macrocephalus | reverse complement strand
TCAGTGTCTTATAATTTTCTGCATACAGGTCTTTTGTTTCCTTATGTAGGTTTATTCATAGATACTTTATTCTTTTTGTTGCAATGGTAAATTGGAGTGTTTTCCTAATTTCACTTTCAGAATTTTCATCATTAGCGTATAGAAATGCAAGATATTTCTTATTAAGATATATCTTAATAAGTATATCTTAATAAGATATACTTATTTTGTATTCTGCTACTTTACCAAATTCATTGATTGGCTCTAGTAGTTTTCTGGTACCATCTTTAGGATTCTCTATGTATAGTATCATTTCAGCTGCAGACAGTGACAGCTTTACTTCTTCTTTTCCTATTTGGATTCCTTTTATTTCTTTTTCTTCTCCTATTGCTGTGGCTAATACTTCCAAAACTATGTTGAATAAGAGTGGTGAGAGTGGGCAACCTTGTCTTGTTCCTGATCTTAGTGGAAATGGTTTCAGTTTTTCACCATTGAGGACGATGTTGGCTGTGGGTTTGTCATATATGGCCTTTATTATGTTGAGGAAAGTTCCCTCTATGCCTACTTTCTGCAGGGTTTTTATCATAAATGGGTGTTGAATTTTGTCAAAAGCTTTCTCTGCATCTATTGAAATGATCATATG
>NC_041224.1:3478248-3480031 GCF_002837175.3 Physeter macrocephalus | reverse complement strand
CAAATGTTGGTGCGTTTAATGTTGTCCCAGAGGTCTCTGAGACTGTCCTCAGTTCTTTTCATTCTTTTTTCTTTAGTCTGCTCTGCAGTAGGTATTTCCACTATTTTATCTTCCAGGTCACTTATCCGTTCTTCTGCCTCAGTTATTCTGCTAGTGATCCCATCTAGAGTATTTTTAATTTCATTTATTGTGTTGTTAGTCGTTGCTTGTTTCCTCTTTAGTTCTTCTAGGTCCTTGTTAAATGTTTCTTGCATTTTCTCTATTCTATTTCCAAGATTTTGGATCATCTTTACTATCATTGTTCTGAATTCTTTTTCATGTAGACTGCCTATTTCTTCTTCATTTGTTAGGTCACGTGAGTTTTTATCTTGCTCCTTCATCTGCTGTGTGTTTTTCTGTCTTCTCATTTCACTTATCTTACTGTCTTTGGGGTGTCTTTTTTGCAGGCTGCAGGTTCGTAGTTCTCATTGTTTTTGGTGTCTGTGCCCAGTGGCTATATTTGGTTCAGTGGGTTGTGTCGGGTTCCTGGTGGAGGGGACTAGTGCCTGTGTTCTGGTGGATGAGGCTGGATCTTGTCTTTCTGGTGGGCAGGTCCACGTCTGGTGGTGTGTTTTGGGGTGTCTGTGGCCTTATTATGTTTTTAGTTAGCCTCTCTGCTAATGGGTGGGGTTGTGTTCCTGTACTGCTAGTTGTTTGGCATAGGGTGTCCAGCACTGTAGCTTGCTGGTCGTTGAGTGAAGCTGGGTGTTGGTGTTGAGATGGAGATCTCTGGGAGATTTTCGCCGTTTGATATTACATGGAGCTGGGAGGTCTCTCGTGGACCAGTGTCCTGAAGTTGGCTCTCCCACCTCAGAGGCACAGCACTGACTGCTGGCTGCAGAACCAAGAGCCTTTCATCCCCATGGATCAGAATAAAAGGGAGGAAAAGTAGGAAGGGAGGGAGGGAGGGAGGGAGGGAGGAAGGAAGGAAGGAAGGAAGAAAATAAAATAAAGTAAGATAAAATAAAGTTATTAAAATGAAAAGTAAATATTAAGAAAAAAAAATTTTTTACGTAAAAAAAAAAACAAAAAACGGACGGACAGAACCCTACGACAAATGGTGAAAGCAAAGCTATACAGACGAAATCTCACACAGCAGCACACACATACACACTCACAAAAAGAGGAAAAGGGGAAAAAATAATATACCTTTGCTCCCAAAGTCCACCTCCTCAATTTGGGATGAGTCGTTGTCTATTCAGGTATTCCAGAGATGCAGGGTACATCAAGTTGACTGTGGAGCTTTAATCCGCTGCTCCTGAGGCTGCTGGGAGAGATTTCCCTTTCTCTACTTTGTTCGCACAGCTCCCGGGGTTCAGCTTTGGACTTGGCCCCACCTCTGCATGTAGGTCGCCGGAAGGCGTCTGCTCTTCGCTCAGTCAGGATGGGGTTAAAGGAGCAGCTGATTCGGGGGCTCTGGCTCACTCAGGCCGGGGGGAGGGAGGGGTACGGATGTGGGGCGAGCCTGCAGCGGCAGAGGCCGGCGTGACGTTGCACCAGCCTGAGGCGCGCCGTGCGTTCTCCCGGGGAAGCTGTCCCTGGATCCCGGGACCCTGGCAGTGGCGGGCTGCACAGGCTCCCAGGAGGGGAGGTGTGGAGAGTGATCTGGGCTCGCACACAGGCTTCTCGGTGGCGGCACCAGCGGCCTTAGCGTCCCATGCCCGTCTCTGGGGTCCGCGCTGATAGCCGCGGCTCGCGCCCGTCTCTGGAGCTCCTTTACGCCACGCTCGGGATCCCCTCTCCT
>NC_041224.1:3466320-3478107 GCF_002837175.3 Physeter macrocephalus | reverse complement strand
CTCTGCGGGAATCTCTCCGCTTTGCCCTCCGCAGCCCTGTGGCTGCGCTCTCCTCCGCGGCTCAGAAGCTTCCCGGCTCCGCCACCCGCAGTCTTCGCCCACGAAGGGGCTTCTGGTGTGTGGAGACCTTTCCTCCTTCACGGCTCCTTCTCACTGGTGCGGGTCCCATCCCTGTTCTTTTGTGTCTGTTTATTCTTTTTTCTTTTGCCCTACCCAGGACATGGGGAGTTACTTGCCTTTTGGGAGGTCTGAGGTCTTCTGCCAGCGTTCAGTAGGTGTTCTGTAGGAGCAGTTCCACGTGTAGATGTATTTCTGATGTATCTGTGGGGAGGAAGGTGATCTCCGTGTCTTACTCTTCCGCCGTCTTCCCAGCTTCCCGTTTTACATCTTAAGATATCATTTTGGCTGAACTTTTCTCCCTCATTTTTTTACTTTAATAGTGAATGAAATAGTTTTACCGTATGAATCCCAGGAGGCAGGATGATTGTTGTGAAGTGTTTCTTTAATAATTCAATCATTTTCTTTAATTGTAGATAGACCACCTGGTTCATACTTGAATTTCACTAGATATAAATTTCTTAAAAAATTTTTTTTCTTATTGAAGTATAGTTGATGTCCAATATTATATAAGTTACAATATAGTGATTCACAATTTTTAAAGGTTATATTTCATTTACAGTTATTATATTGTAAAATATTGGCTATGTTCCCCATGTTGTCACTAGGTTTTGAGTTCAAAATAGATTTCAAAATATGATTCCCAGGAGGCACCTTTTTTGCCAATATGGTGGGGAAGAAGGGCATGGACTTTGGGAGTGAGATATTCCTGGATTCAAATTCCAGGTCTGCCGCTTACCAGTTGTGAGAACTTGGGCAAATTGCTTAATTTCTCTAAGCATCCGTTTCCTCATCTGTGTGAAGGAGATAGTAACTGCTCTTGCAGTGGCGTTAAGTCAGCTGGTGCATGTAACCGGCGAGCACACTGTCTGGCACGTGGTTATTTCCCTTCCTTTTTGTCCTCCCTTGTTTTCTGCACAAGTCCTTTTGCACTGAGTTCATTCAAATTTCAATGTAGACTTTCTTACCGAGACACTTGAAATTAGATTTCCACTGCCTGCTCTTCAGCACTTTTCTTTTTAAATAGTATCCCAGTCTTGTTGCCAAATAATAATATAGTTGTTTTAATATCTTGGGTAGCAGGGGTCCCAGCTTAAAAGGAAATTATTTCCTCCTTCCGATTCTGGGAGGATTTAGTGGAGCTTTACTTAATCAAACCAAAGAACCTCATAGGAAAGAATTCAATCTGAGAGGGAGAGATGGAAGTAAAAGTCTGGTTTCAGGTTGGTGGATGGGGGCTCAAAGGGGCCAAGAGGAAGTTAAACGTGGAGCTCTATACCCAGATCTCAGTTTCAATCGGGGCAGGCTTTTATTCATTGTGTTTTCTTGGAGGAATTTTTATTAGATGGAGGGTTTTACACCTTAGAAAAGTTTGAATACTATATCCCTTTGGTATGTAACCTTGGAACCTGGAGACAGTTTAACTCAGAAATCAAAATGAATAACATTCCTGCTGACATTATGTTACTACTCTCCTCATATGCATATAGTATTTCATAGGACTTCAAGATTTATTTTTATCCAATCCTTGACAGGATTTTTATTTCCCTTTAAATTTGTAGGTCATGGCTAGTGTTCATCAACCAATTAATATGCACACATGATCTCAAAGTTAATCAAGTTTCTAGCCATAGTTATAAACTTATGTTTTATTAACCAGCATTTTCTAATTTTTTGTTAGACACTGTTGCTATGTCAAAGTGACTTTTTTAAAATCAAAGTATAGTCGATTTACAATATTGTATTAGTTTCAGGTGTATAGCAAAGTGATTTAGTTTTCTGTATATAATATTTGTATTTTTTCAGATTATTTTCCATTCTAGGTTATTACAAGGTATTAAATATAGTTCCCTGTGCTATACAGTAAATCCTTGTTGCTTATCTATTTTATGTACAGTAGTTTGTATCTGTTAATCCCATCCCCTAATTTGCCCCTCCCTCTTCCTTTTCCCCTTTGGTAACCACAAGTTTGTCTTCTATGTCTGTGAGTCTGTTTCTGTTTTGTCTATAGATTCATCTGTATTGCTTTTTAGATTCCACATATAAGTGATGTCATATAATATTTGTCTTTCTCTGTCTGACTTCATATGATATTCTCTAAGTCCATCCATGTTGCTGCAAATTGTAATATTTCATTCTTTTTAGTGACTGAGTAATATTCCATTATATATATATGTGTGTGTGTGTATATATATATATATATATATATATGCCACATCTTTTTAAACCAATCATCTGCTGATGGGCACTTGGCTTATTTCCATGTCTTGGCTATTGTAAATAGTGCTGCTATGAACATTGGAGTGCATGTATCTTTTCAAATTAGAGTTTTCATCTCTTTCCAGATATATGCCCAGGAGTGGTATTGCTAGATCATTTGGTAGCTCTGTTTTTGGCTCAAAATGACTTTCTTGAGTCTGCAAAAGTTTGTGTTATCTCCCTTGCCCAATGTTACTTTTTATAAAGCATTCTTCTGTTGTAATATCCATTTCTCTTGGGTATGAAACCATTTCTTTACTTCTTTACAATTGCCTTGGTGAAAACATCCCACTGCTACAGATATCTATTGGAAATATAGACATTTCTCCCCTTTCTGTTACATCGAATCATTGGATACACACTCAGAAACTGGAAGGAGGACTTAGGCTGTACATCTCATAATGAACAGAGGTGCAACAGCATCCATCAATACTGGCCTACAAAACAGTTGAAACTTATCAGATATATTCACAAAGCATGATTAAGCAACAAGTTCTCATATTTCTTTTTCTGGAAAGAGAGTCATAGTGGCCTCAGGTGGTGAGCCATGTTCTTGATATTGGCCAAAGTCACCATATGCCTTCTTTTGTACAAAGAAGTGAAATCAGAGGTTGCATGAGGTCCTGGGAAGTCCTGGCTACCTCCTAGGACATACTTTAATATCATGGCACGTAGAGTTGTGTTCTTCTCACTGAGGTCTCTTCCACGGGGCAGTGGTTCCTAAATAACCCTTCTATTCACCAGGGGAGTTTCTAAGAAATACTCATGCCTCACCTTGGACAAATCAGAATCTTCCTCTGTAATTCGAATATGCCACCTGGGTGAGGGCCGCTAACTTAAGGCTTCCATTCAGCCTTCATTCATCCTTGAAAACGACAGGTGAATACGACTTACAGGGCAGCTGGTTGGTTTCTCTACATCTAGCCTGCTTCCTTGCCTGAGGAATTCAAAATTTTATGCAGAGATGGTTCTAAACACTTAGTAATGAGATCTCCTGACATATTCATTTTAACCCTCCCTAAGGAAGGTTGCTGCTAGTCACATCAAGACAATTCCTAGCTTTTTTTTTTTTTGCATCCAGTTTACTTGCTGATGATTCAGATTCACACCTTTGATCATTTACCCACACAATGGAAAACAACTGGCTAAAGGAAACTCAAGCTATGTATTCAGTTAACAGCTGATCCGCATCCTGACAGTTTCTTCAAGCTGCTCTAGAGGCTTCTGTGTTCTGTCACGGGAGGTTTTCAGCCAGAGCTGTTAATTAAGGCTCATTAGGAGAGTCAAAGTAGATTGTTCTGTTTCCATCTTCATTTTCTTGCCTCTCCATTAGTTTTACATTCGTAGCCTTAGCTGCCAGCCCCTGACTCTCTAACCTTGATTTAGTGATACTTACCTTCTACATAGATCTGCCAATTTCACACTCTCCTACTCCCCTGATAAGTCTGCCAGGCCCCCTCTGCATGCTCACCTGGTACCTTACTTCCCTGGCCATCCCATTCATCCTACACCCCTGCTTCCCAAACTTGCAACCGTGTTCTGCTATTCTTGGTCCTGTGGCTCACTTACCAACATCTTCCTTGTCTGTCTTGAGCCTCATCCGTTCTGATGCTCTCCACTCTCAAGCCTGAGCTCTGTGTCTGTCCCCTCTCCTGACTTCTACCCACCTCTGCTAGCCTCCATTCACTTGAGAGACCGAGTTATGAATTTCTACCAAATTATGTGGAAACAGGGTTAGTTTTCCTTTCCTAAAAGTGATTTAATCCAGCTCTGTTTTTGCTATTGCTATGAAGGCCTCTGATATCTATGCCTGCCTGCCTTTTGATAAAGTAATCCATTGGCAGATAAATGGTAAATTCTCGAAAGTGTAATTAGAGTAGAAGGTAAAATTACATATACTCATGGAACACTGGGGCAGCAGGGAACAATCAACATGCAAAATACAACCTGCAATTACAAATAATAATAATTACATATAGGAGTATTTAATTTTGCATGTCTTATAAAATACAGCAAGGAAAAGAAATCTGAAGCTGAAGTCTCAGTCTGGAAGAAGTTATGTTAACCTAAATAAGTGAGATTTTTAATAAAAAGTCCAGATCAATGAACACTTCTGCAGACAAATGATATTTTCTGCCCTTAGGAGCCTCATTTCTGTCCACTGTAGGACTATATAAAAACCAGATTTGCAGATAGATAAATTTGAGGAGCTGTGTTGTTCAGAGCTGTGTCAGACATTTTATTGGAAATTTCATGTGTAGTCTGGCTCTGAGAGAGAAAAAGCCATGGCTTTGTAGCTCAAATATTGTTTATCTGAATTCTATAATATATATTTAGTTAGGTGTAATTGGAATTAATGGCTCTCAGGGAGCTTGCAGGAACAAGGGCATTTGACCATTTAAATTTCTGAGCAGTGAGAATCCACATGGTAAACCATTATAAAGTATATCCTTTTTATTTACAGTGATCCAACAAAATGTGGATGTCTTTGACTCTGCAGATAACTAATAGAACTAGAAATACAGGTTAGGATAGTTCAAGAATAATCTTCCCAAGGAAAGCTATGGCCCGACGTGATTATTAAACATTAGCGTTTAAAAGTTAAAAAACAAAACAAAACTTTTTTTTCTCATAGAAGATTTTCTTATTTAAGCAATTCTGGACTTTTTACAAGGGCCTGGAAAACAAGGCAAAAACCTGGCCTCTTACGGGTACTTGACATAATGTGAAAACCACGTGGTTTTGTTTCGTTTTCCCTGTAGGGGTAAAAAGACAATAGGGCAGTCCCAGATTCTTAAAATGGATTCTCCTCCAGGTAGTGGACAGAAACGTTCCTCTTGATCGAACTCTCAATCACTCCAGAAGGGGTGGCCTGATTTTTGCTTTGTTGTGAAATTAAAGGCCAGTGCAAGGTAAAATAATAGCAGTCCTGTGGCTTTTTAAATTTTACTGCGTCATTAAAACATCTACCCTTGAATGGGAAAAAGATGACATTTTATTCAGAAGTCTCTAATTCCTGGAATTCTTAATCGAAATTCCATGTCTTCCAGAAATGGTTTTCAATGGCTATAAGTTATGCTATTAAGTTGCTCTCATAACTTGTGTAAGAAAACATAGGGAAACATCTTTTTCTAAAAGCTTCCAGGAATATGGTAGACAAAACATTTAAAGGTACCAGTCAGTCTTGGGTTATGGTCAAAGTATTCAGGGGATTTCGTATTGATCTATATAAAGACCAGTGGTTCTCAAAGTGTACCCCTCCCCCTACCAACAGCATAGGCATCACCTGTCAGGGGTTAGCGGGCTGGGGGGAAGGGGGTTGCTCTCAGCCCCTGCTCCAGGCCCACTGAATCAGAAACTCTTCAGGTGGACCCAGAAATCTATATATTTTTTTTCTTTTTTGGCCGCCCCACAAGGCTTGTGGGATCTTAGTTCCCCGACCAGGGATGGAACCCGTGCCCTCGGCAGCGAGAGCGCGGAGCCCTAACCACTGGACCGCCAGGGAATTCCTGCAATCTATATTTTAACAAGCTCCCTTGCTGATTCCATTGCATGCTGCAGTTTGAAAAATGGGTTGGTGGGCCTGTCAACTCATTCATTCATTCATTCATTCATTCATTTAACAAATCGTTATAGACACCAAATATGTACCAGATAGTGTTCTAAATTTCTATGAAGGAATGGATGGGAGGCAAGGAAAGTGTAAAAAGGAGAAGAGGAGATCTGGATCGCCTTTGGAGATTTGTCAAAATAAAAATGCCTGGACCACCACCTCACAACCAACGAACCACCACCTTCCACTGTAGTAGCCATGCCTCCATCCAAGGAATAAGGACAGGCAGAATGGTGAAAGCTTTCCGAGCATCTGATGAAAGGATGAAATACGAATGGAAGATCCCTTCCTTGTGGGCTAGGGCTGCACACAGAGCAGGAGAGAAGAGTATTTCCCACTAGAGGCATCATTTGGTGACACGACTGTTTACTACATTTGCAGGAAGGGACAGGAAGCAGACAGAGGCAACAGGGCTTCTAAGGAATGGGCGTATGTTTCCAGGCAGCACTCAGCTCCGAATATATTTCATACCGGAGATGTTTACAAAATGCTTCCCGTCACTGAGGCACAAAGCGCGGGGCTCTGGCAGAGCATGTGTGGAATTTTAAAAGAGGAGCTTAGGTTCCAGCCAAACTGGACCATCATTTTTTCCTGAACGTTTCCCACCTCCTCCCATTTCCTAGGCTTTGATCCTTCTCTTTTCTGCCATCTGGAATGCCTCCACCTCATTTCTACTTGTCAAAAGCCCATAAATTCATTAAAGCACAGTTTTTTAAAAAATCCTGTTATAAATGCTGGCCTAATCTGCCCTCCAACTTAATATAATGTCTTCTTCCTTCAATTTCCCCACTGCATTCGGTGTGTACCTTTGTGTTCCGAGCCCTGTGTGCACACAGCCTCATGGGCAGAAATAGAAGTAGTTTCCCAGAAATGAATCTAACGAGCTCATCAGCCACCAATATTGCCCTTATAGAAAACACTTGATTTTGCCGCTTCAGGTTTCCTCAATCACTAGTTAAATCAGGACTTAAATTCAGTCATTTCTGGTTCAGGCCGCCTATCAGGGCTGGTGTAGCGTCTTACGTGTTCTCCCTGCTTCCTTCCAGCACGCGGGAAGGAGCTGCGGCGGGGGCTGCACGGCACAGGGCAGGCAGGTAGGTGTTCCCGGTTGGCCTTCTGTGACGTCTCACTGTGTCTGTTCTGGAGGTACCTCTGGCTGGAGTTGCTGGCCACCTGCTTTCTTCCCACCATCTTCTCTCTCAGCTCTGCTCATTCTCTGGGGCTCCTCGGTGACCCCATCGTCCCCTGGACTTGCAGCCTCTGCTGAGGGTCCCCTTTCCCCGTGGCACAGCATTCTCAGGCTCGAGGACTCCTAACATGGAGAGGAGGATTGTGTCGTTTATTCTCATGCCCCTCTGAAAGGATTCCGGAGATTTTCTGGATTGTTTTCACTTTGTGCTAGAGGAGAGAATGGGGGTATATCTCAGAGGCTCTCGGCTTAGACCCAAGTTGTTCCCATTTCTACCCTGCTGCCTAGGGTGACCACTTGGTGAGTTCTTGAAGGGAGTGATGCTCAAGCTTCCTGCATTCTGAGGTTCTCAACCTACCTGTTTCCGAATTCTCCCTCCCCACCCCAGGCTTTCAGCCCACAGGTGCCCAAGACAGAGGCATCTTAACTCTCTGGCTCTTCCTTTCTTGCCTAAATTTCCTCCTCCAGCCTCAGAATGGGCTTTCCTTAAATCCCTGCCCTTTTCCTACCATCTCTCTACTCTGTTTGCAGTTAAAACTCTACAATCCAAAATTTAAAAAATTTAAAAAAATTAAAACTAAATTTCCTCCTCCAGCCTCAGAATGGGCTTTCCTTAAATCCCTGCCCTTTTCCTACCATCTCTCTACTCTGTTTGCAGTTAAAACTCTACAATCCAAAATAAAAAAAATTTAAAAAAATAAAAAAAAAAACCACTCTACAATCCAGTCCTCTGTGCTGGGCCATTGGGTATTTCGAAGCTTATCTTTGAGATTTCTGGAAAAATGCTTTCTCTTTCGTCTCTGGCTCTTGCAACTGAAAGCGGGGGGTTTTTGTGTCTGAAAGCTGGAAATTTGAAAAAAACAAATCATAGCGTGGCTGTGCCTTTTAAAATCTAGACCAATCCACCCGTCCCCCAAAACGATGTGCTCTTCAGCCTTAGTGTGTGGATGAGCCCCAGTGGCACGTTTGATTGGGAAGGAGAAATAGAAACAATTAAAAACGAATGGGTCTTCCCTGGTGGCGCAGTGGTTGCGCGTCCGCCTGCCGATGCAGGGGAACCGGGTTCGCGCCCCGGTCCGGGAGGATCCGGTTCGAGCCCTGGTCCGGGAAGACCCCACATGCCGCGGAGCAACTAAGCCCGTGCACCACAACCACTGAGCCCGCCTAGAGCCCGTGCTCCGCAACAAGAGAAGCCACCGCAATGAGAAGCCCTTGCACCGCAACGAAGAGTAGCCCCCGCTCCCCTCAACTAGAGAAAGCCCGTGCACAGCAACGAAGACCCAATGCAGCCAAAAATAAATAAATTTTAAAAAAACAAAAAATACTTTTCCTGCCACTCCTCTTTTGGTTCATGACCTTCTGCCTTTATCATACTTACGTATCTTCTTGTGTTCCCATCCCTCTTCTACTTTTCCACTGACTCCCACCCAGACTGTCAGTCTGAGGTAAAGATGGGGCTGAAGCTGTATTCATCTCTACATTCTCTGCAGCCCCTAATGTGGTACCATCGACGCCACTGCCCCCCCCCAGAAGTGTTGGTTGCACTGTGTTAATTCTCAATATTTTATTTAAACTTCTATAAAACAGCTATTTATTACTGAAAAAAATTTCTCCTTTGCCTCTCTCTCCTTTTTTGAGTTGCTTACTTAAAATCCTGAGTAGAAAATAAGGTTCTCTCGGGAATTTAACCTCTGATTCCCTGAAGCTTACATTACCTTTAATTATAGTAATGATAACCTAAAACCACCATCTGGATACTGCTTAAAAAAAGGCACTGGCTCTCATTAGCTTTGCCTAATTAAGAGAGGGCTCAGATAGGATTCCCACAGCTATTAACTACCTCCTTGAGTAGCCGTGCTCTCTCTCTCTGGCCTGAACGTGCATTTTGAAGGCAGGTGTACAGACTCGGGAGGTCCTAAAGCACACTGGTGTCTGAGGACGGGGTCTAGGCGGTCACGATGATGAGGAAGGCTAGCTGGCTCACTCATTTTGGTCCTCATGTGTCCCAGCAAGAACCTAAAGTCTGATCTCAAATCTGCAAGATTAGAGGAATATTAGCCATGTTTTTCTTGGAGTAGAACTCTGAAAACACAGGCTTAAGTTATTCAAACTGATAAGAAAATTGTGATACCAAAAGAAACACCTACGTGTCTGTAGTGTTAAAATAGACTGAGAGGCCCACCTGTCTATAGGATTTATTTCTTAGATCAAGATTTGCACCTTCATTTCTCAGTTATTTCTTTTTATTTATTGTTTTTTAAATCTTTGGCCGAGTTGGGTCCTCGTTGCTGTGCACGGGCTTTCCCTAGTTGCGGCGAGCTGGGGCTACTCTTCGTTGCGGTGCATGTGCTTCTCATTGTGGTGGCTTCTCGCTGCGGAGCATGGCCTCTGGGCACGTGGGCTTCAGTAGCTGTGGCTCACGGGCTCTAGAGCGCAGGCTCAGCAGTTGTGGCGCACGGGCTTAGTTGCTCCGCCGCACGTGGGATCTTCCCTCAGTTATTTCAACAATCCAAATATGAAACTTGTATGTATCAGAGTCTTAGTTCCAGCTGACTTGAGCAGAAAGGCAGTTCATTAAAAGGATAGTGGGTCCTGGAGAGAACTGCCTGAAGTCTGGCTCAGGCTCCATGGCTGTGAGGCCCTGTCAGCCCAGCTGTAGAGTGTTAGGGGCCGCACTTAGGTTGCAAAGTGGGCCCTGCTGGCCCAGAGCTCAGCACGCTGCCAGGGCTGCAGGAGCGGCCTCCCCTCCCTCCGTGATCCTGGCTCCTGTACCTGGCTAGCTGGAGCAGGTGCGCCTGATTTGGTCAAATGCCAGCACCCTTGGCTTGGGAATGTGAGAATCTGACGGGCTGAGTCTGGATCATGGGAGAGAGCTCGGCCTCTCAACAGGACTCACAAGGTGAGAACTTTTTCAGACAAAGGGGGAGTGGGAGGGGCTTCTGATGGATAACAGCCAAACGGGGAGAGAAGTGGTTCTGAGTGCAATTAGAAGCATGGTGGCCGCAGGGCATGACTGAGAGACATTTGCATCACACAGGTTTCTGCTTATTCAGGGAAAGATGGCTATTCTGTTCTTAGAATATAGCATCGAAAATATTGTGAGAGAAACAGCCCGGCGAAGTAGCTCAGCACGCTGCCAGGGCTGCAGGAGCGGCCTCCCCTCCCTCCGTGATCCTGGCTCCTGTACCTGGCTAGCTGGAGCAGGTGCGCCTGATTTGGTCAAATGCCAGCACCCTTGGCTTGGGAATGTGAGAATCTGACGGGCTGAGTCTGGATCATGGGAGAGAGCTCGGCCTCTCAACAGGACTCACAAGGTGAGAACTTTTTCAGACAAAGGGGGAGTGGGAGGGGCTTCTGATGGATAACAGCCAAACGGGGAGAGAAGTGGTTCTGAGTGAATTAGAAGCATGGTGGCCGCAGGGCATGACTGAGAGACATTTGCATCACACAGGCTTCTGCTTATTCAGGGAAAGATGGCTATTCTGTTCTTAGAATATAGCATCGAAAATATTGTGAGAGAAACAGCCCGGCGAAGTTTGATACCTGTCTCATTAAATTCTGGTGTGATTATTTCCTCATTCTTTTCCCTTTTCTCCTTGGTGTTCCAAAAAGAAAACTTTGGGTTGAAAGCTCCCAGTCTTATATGTAGATGTTAGCTTCTCTTGGCAATAATCTCCTTAAAAGTTTTGGCTTTATATGTTTACTCGGCCCCTCTCTTCTCTCTTTCTCTCTCCCCTTCTCTCCGCTAATGGAGAGAATATATAAAGCCCAAATTGTTGAAGGAACAGCCACAGACGAAAAGAACTTTGCTTTTTTGATTTCTTGCCATAGCTTTTCTTACTTTCTATGTATTAAGCATGTAACGAAGGAAATCAATGTCATTTAGATAAGAATTCATGCTGAGAATATGAAGAAATATTAATATGACAGGATTCTTCTAATTAGAAGAGAACAACTTTCTGTCCTCTTTTAAAAAAATAAACAAGAGGGACTTCCCTGGTGGCGCAGTGGTTGAGAGTCCGCCTGCCGATGCAGGGAAACCGGGTTCGTGCCCCGGTCCGGGAAGATCCCACGTGCCGCGGAGCGGCTGGGCCCGTGAGCCGTGGCCGCTGAGCCTGCGCGTCCGGAGCTTGTGCTCCGCAACGGGGGAGGCCGCGGCAGGGAGAGGCCCGCGTACCGCAAAAATAAATAAATAAATAAAAATAAACAAGAAACTTTCCTATATTGAGGAGACTACTGATGCTCTTACACGATGCGAAGTAAAAGTAAAACGTCTCTGACCAATTCTCCTCTCAAAAGTCACTAACAAAACAAGAACAATAATGACAGCAGCAAAATTATGGGTGTTCAACTTTACCTTTGAGCCAGTCAGGAAATAGCTGAAACTGCAAACTGTATAATAATAATATGAAGATGGTTGAACATTCACATACCCGCTTTGCATTTAGGTTGCATCTAAAGGAGGGGGTGTGTGGAGTTGGGGGACGTTACCAATGAGAAGCTGGGGGGTTGGCCCTGCCAAATTCCAGTTCTTAGAAATTGGAAGCATCAGGTATTGCACAGGGTGGAGGAGAATCAGGAGGCTGAAGACGAGGTCTGTTAACAGCAG
>NC_041224.1:3464359-3465761 GCF_002837175.3 Physeter macrocephalus | reverse complement strand
GTTTTGTTTTGTTTTGTTTTGCGGTACGCGGGCCTCCCTCTGTTGTGGCCTCTCCCGCTGCGGAGCACAGGCTCCGGACGCGCAGGCTCAGCGGCCACGGCTCACGGGCCCAGCCGCTCCGCGGCACGTGGGATCCTCCCGGACCGGGGCACGAACCCGCGTCCCCTGCATCGGCAGGCGGACTCTCAACCACTGCGCCACCAGGGAAGCCCAAGAGAGCTGCATTTCTTGGAGAAGTTTCAGAAATGGTTTTTGGAGTTGTGGGTACCAAGTACAGAGGAGGGCAGTGGTTTGGTTCTGGATGGAAAGCAGTGGAAATACAAGTAACTCTGTGTGTCTAACACAGGAGGCCTCTAGTGCTCTTCGAACATCTAACCTGAGAGTACCAGCAGCCAGACTCCTACCCCGAGGTGGGGATAGAAGGATTCCTCTCCTAGGAAACTCAGAAACTGAGATACTTTGGTGGTATCTCGATGAAAGAGCTGTATCTCCACTTGATTGACCTTCAGTGAGGTTCACTAGTTGTCAAGGCCTGCTGTATAGCAGGGCTTTCAATCAACATTGTAATGCCTTGTTCTTAAATATGAGCAAATGACCAGACATCTAAGGAAAGTCTCTAATATGAAAAGTCTGTCCCCATCAAAAAAAAAAAAAAAACTGAGAAGCAACTCAGAGCTAAGAGAGGCAATGAATTGAAGGGGAAAAAAAAAAACTACAAAAAAATCCTACGAACTAACTCCAGTTAATATCTTTAATGAAATAAAAGTGCAAAGCTGTAAAACAAGTATAGTCAGAGCAAAGAGCACTTAGAAATTTAGAATTATACTTGAAATTAAAAATTCTCATCATAATTTGGAAGATAAAGTCAGAAAACTGTCAATTTCTTTTTTCTTTTTTCCTTGGGGAATCAGTGAGAAAAGCTAAGACAGAGGCGTAATCTAGGAGGTCCAGTATCCTAACAATAGGAGTTTCATAAAAAGGAAACAGAAAATGATAGGACATTTTCAAAGTAACCATACAAGAAAATTTCCTTGGATATGGGTCTTCAGATTAAAAGGGTACATCACATACCAAGCACAATGAATGAAAAATATCCTCATATCAAGCACATCATTTTGAAGTTTCAGAGTAACAGGGATAAAGAGAGAATTCTAAAAGCTTCCAAAGAGGAAAAACATGTGTAAAGGATTCTTTACGCATGTGTAAAGAAGTCAGAGTGGTATCAACTCTCTCAACAATACTGCAAACTAGAAGGAAATCTTCAAAATTCTGGGGGGAAATTATTTCCTCCTTACAGATTCATAATGTGTTTTCTTTTTAACTCTGCCGATTCTTGACCCAGTTAAACTATCATTCAGGTGTGAGAATAGAATAAAGTTATTTCAGACATACAAAGCCACAC
>NC_041224.1:3462386-3463859 GCF_002837175.3 Physeter macrocephalus | reverse complement strand
CAAGATAATTTTTGAGTTTCTGCTAGATGGAAACTTGCAAGCTGTGATTACTCTGAGGAAGTTAAAAATGACTGAAAACCAGATGTGACCCTAGGAGCTTCCGAAAGGGAATGAATATAATTAAAACCTGTAAAAATATAATTATAACCTGTACTATAATCTTTATTTTTGTATGAAGGCTATGACTGAATGACCTTAGATATGAACTGATCAATAAAGTAGCCACTAGCCATATGTGACCTTTTAAATGTAAATTAATTAGAATTAAGTAAAATAAAAAAATTAAGTTTTCATTTATACTAGCCACATTTCAAGAACTCAATAGCTACATATGGCTAGTGGCTACCATATTGGATAATGAAAATGTAGAATATCATCATAGAAAGTTCTGTTGGACAGTGCTGCCTTAGACCATCTGTATTTGCCCATGGATCCTGAATCATGGAGGGGCGAAGTCTAGCTATATGTTTGTTTGCCCATTTTGGGAAGGACCTAAGGGAATAGAGATTGGTATACGCTATGACATTGGAAGCAACTGCAGAGCAGTTACTCTATATTTATAAGAAAAGCCTGCTGAGTTCCCACATCAAGTATGCTGGAAACTGGGAGGATGGAAATTTTTCTCGGAAGATCCCACATGCCGCGGAGCAACTAAGCCCATGTGCCACGACTACTGAGCCTGCGCTCTAGAGCCTGCGAGCCACAACTACTGAGCCCACGTGACACAACTACTGAAGCCTGTTCGTGCCTAGAGCCCGTGCTCCGCAACAAGAGAAGCCACTGCAATGAGAAGCCCGCACACCGCAACGAAGAGTAGCCCCCACTCACCGCAAGTAGAGAAAGCGGGCTCATCTTTTCTCTTGTTGGCCAAGGTTGGAGGCATAGAGTGAGATGGGCCCATGTGAGATTAAAGAGGTAATCCCTTTGTTTCAGTGTTTCTGAAAGACTGGATCAGTCTTCATCAGTGTCAGAATCTCCTGGTGTGTGTAGGTGGTAGTGCTGGTGCAGGTGGGGATGGTGTGTGTGCATTTTGTGTGTGTGTGTGTGTGCGCGCCTTGGGGGATGGGAGGTCAAAGCTGTTAATAAAGCTGATTACTGGGTCCCCCTCTGAACCTAATGAACTGGAGTTTCTGGTGATCAGGACAAGAAATCTGTGTTTTTTTAAATTGAAGTTTAGTTGACCTACAATATTGTATTAGTTTCAGGTGTACAATAAAGTGATACAGTTATATATTTTTTAGATTATTTTCCATTATAGGTTATTACTAGGTACTAAATATGGTTCCCTGTGCTATACAGTAGGTCCTTGTTGCTTATCTGTTTCATGTATAGTAGTTTGTATCTGTTAACCTCATACTCCTAATTTATCTCTCCTCCCCTCCCTTTACCCTTGGGTAACCATAAGTTTTGTTTTCTATATCTTTGAGTCTATTTCTGTTTTGTATATAGATTCATTTGTATTATTTTTTAGAT
>NC_041224.1:3460292-3460957 GCF_002837175.3 Physeter macrocephalus | reverse complement strand
AAGCCCGCACACCGCAACGAAGAGTAGCCCCCACTCACCGCAAGTAGAGAAAGCCCGCGTGCAGCAACAAAGACCCAATGCAGCCAAAAATAAATTTTTAAAGAAAGAATCGAATTGGGGAGACCAGTATAAAATCAGGATGTATTCTATCTTTAAAAATATATGTATTGGTGTGTGTAGGTGGTAGTGCTGGTGCAGGTGGGGATGGTGTGTGTGCATTTTGTGTGTGTGTGTGTGTGTGCGCGCCTTGGGGGATGGGAGGTCAAAGCTGTTAATAAAGCTGATTACTGGGTCCCCCTCTGAACCTAATGAACTGGAGTTTCTGGTGATCAGGACAAGAAATCTGTGTTTTTTTAAATTGAAGTTTAGTTGACCTACAATATTGTATTAGTTTCAGGTGTACAATAAAGTGATACAGTTATATATTTTTTAGATTATTTTCCATTATAGGTTATTACTAGGTACTAAATATGGTTCCCTGTGCTATACAGTAGGTCCTTGTTGCTTATCTGTTTCATGTATAGTAGTTTGTATCTGTTAACCTCATACTCCTAATTTATCTCTCCTCCCCTCCCTTTACCCTTGGGTAACCATAAGTTTTGTTTTCTATATCTTTGAGTCTATTTCTGTTTTGTATATAGATTCATTTGTATTATTTTTTAGAT
>NC_041224.1:3457703-3459177 GCF_002837175.3 Physeter macrocephalus | reverse complement strand
CGCGGAGCAACTAAGCCCATGTGCCACGACTACTGAGCCTGCGCTCTAGAGCCTGCGAGCCACAACTACTGAGCCCACGTGACACAACTACTGAAGCCTGTGCGTGCCTAGAGCCCGTGCTCCGCAACAAGAGAAGCCACTGCAATGAGAAGCCCGCACACCGCAACGAAGAGTAGCCCCCACTCACCGCAAGTAGAGAAAGCCCGCGTGCAGCAACAAAGACCCAATGCAGCCAAAAATAAATTTTTAAAGAAAGAATCGAATTGGGGAGACCAGTATAAAATCAGGATGTATTCTATCTTTAAAAATATATGTATTTTTCCCTATCTCTGTTACTGAAAAGGTCTAGAAACAACTGCCTACCCAGTAGCACACTAAGCACCCAAATCAAAGCGAGATTTGCCCTCCGAGCAGAAGGAGACCTTGGCATTTGAGTCTCCACTTCGCCTGTGTGTGGATGGGGTCTCAAAGTAGCAAGGATCTGGCTGCGCGCCTTGGGGGATGGGAGGTCAAAGCTGTTAATAAAGCTGATTACTGGGTCCCCCTCTGAACCTAATGAACTGGAGTTTCTGGTGATCAGGACAAGAAATCTGTGTTTTTTTAAATTGAAGTTTAGTTGACCTACAATATTGTATTAGTTTCAGGTGTACAATAAAGTGATACAGTTATATATTTTTTAGATTATTTTCCATTATAGGTTATTACTAGGTACTAAATATGGTTCCCTGTGCTATACAGTAGGTCCTTGTTGCTTATCTGTTTCATGTATAGTAGTTTGTATCTGTTAACCTCATACTCCTAATTTATCTCTCCTCCCCTCCCTTTACCCTTGGGTAACCATAAGTTTTGTTTTCTATATCTTTGAGTCTATTTCTGTTTTGTATATAGATTCATTTGTATTATTTTTTAGATCACATATAAGTGATGTCATATATTTGTCTGACTTCACTTAGTATGAAATTCTCTAGGTCCATCCATGTTGCTGCAAATGGCATTATTTCATTCTTTTTTATGGCTGAGGAATATTCCATTGTATATATGTGCCACATCTTCTTTATCCATTCATCTGTCGATGGACACTTAGGTTGCTTCCATGTCTTGGCTATTGTAAATAGTGGCTCTGTGAACATTGGGATGCATGTATCTTTTGGAGTTAGAGTTTTCTTCAGATATACTCCCAGCAGTGGGATTGCTGGATCATACAGTAACTCTATTTTTAGTTTTTTAAGGAACCTCCATACTGTTCTCCATAATCACTGGGCCAATTTACATTCCCACCAACAGTGTAGGAGGGTTCCCTTTTCTCCATAGTCTCTCCAGCAGTTGTTATTTATAGACTTTGTGATGATGGTCATTCTGACCAGTGTGAGTTTATTCCTCATTGTGGTTTTTTTTTTTGTTTTTTTTTTTTGGTATGCGGGCCTCTCACTGTTGTGGCCTCTCCCGTTGCGGAGCACAGGCTCCGGACGCGCAG
>NC_041224.1:3455869-3457093 GCF_002837175.3 Physeter macrocephalus | reverse complement strand
CGCGGAGCAACTAAGCCCATGTGCCACGACTACTGAGCCTGCGCTCTAGAGCCTGCGAGCCACAACTACTGAGCCCACGTGACACAACTACTGAAGCCTGTGCGTGCCTAGAGCCCGTGCTCCGCAACAAGAGAAGCCACTGCAATGAGAAGCCCGCACACCGCAACGAAGAGTAGCCCCCACTCACCGCAAGTAGAGAAAGCCCGCGTGCAGCAACAAAGACCCAATGCAGCCAAAAATAAATTTTTAAAGAAAGAATCGAATTGGGGAGACCAGTATAAAATCAGGATGTATTCTATCTTTAAAAATATATGTATTTTTCCCTATCTCTGTTACTGAAAAGGTCTAGAAACAACTGCCTACCCAGTAGCACACTAAGCACCCAAATCAAAGCGAGATTTGCCCTCCGAGCAGAAGGAGACCTTGGCATTTGAGTCTCCACTTCTCCTGTGTGTGGATGGGGTCTCAAAGTAGCAAGGATCTGGCTGAAGAGTCATCTAGAGGAAGCTTGCATTTCAAGGGGCATTGAATCATTCACGGCCGTGGAGTACCTTGGACAGGGGACTAATGGAAATTGCGGCCAGACTTGGGCAGTGACATGCTAGTGAGAGCTAAAGTGAGGCTTATTCAGCAGGAAAAATCATAGAGCTTTGGCCTAATTGAGAAAGAACAGTTCGTGAGAATGCCAATCCCTGACATTAGGAACGGACGACAGAATGCCGGGGGAGGCAAGACCAGACCAACCTCCCCTTAGCAGCCTCTACAGACAGCTCATAGTCAAGTATATGGCCAGGGAGCCAGGTCTCCCTCCTTGAGTAAGGCCATGGGGTTATCTAGCTACACTCCTTTGCCCACACACCCAAACATCATTTTGGAGCAGAGAAGGAAAGAGCACTGAAAGACTTTATTTTCCTGACTTATATAAGCCAAGTCTGAGTTCCTTATGGACACATCACGTTGCTGGATCGACATTATTGAATGGGACCAAATCATTTGTTCCCTCCCTGCAACTCAATGGATGATTCTCATGAGCAAGTTCAATTATAGAAAACATTATAGGCCTGTATTTTATTTTATTTTATTTTTTTTACAAATCTGAATTGTAAGATAAGTAAATTTTCCATCTCACTACACACTTTATTAATACAGTCATTAATAATTTCCCTGTTAAAAAAAAATCATTTACCAGTTGGCTGTTGTTCCCTTAAATGGTATCTACCTTAC
>NC_041224.1:3453439-3454169 GCF_002837175.3 Physeter macrocephalus | reverse complement strand
AGACCAGACCAACCTCCCCTTAGCAGCCTCTACAGACAGCTCATAGTCGAGTATATGGCCAGGGAGCCAGGTCTCCCTCCTTGAGTAAGGCCATGAGGTTATCTAGCTACACTCCTTTGCCCACACACCCAAACATCATTTTGGAGCAGAGAAGGAAAGAGCACTGAAAGACTTTATTTTCCTGACTTATATAAGCCAAGTCTGAGTTCCTTATGGACACATCACGTTGCTGGATCGACATTATTGAATGGGACCAAATCATTTGTTCCCTCCCTGCAACTCAATGGATGATTCTCATGAGCAAGTTCAATTATAGAAAACATTATAGGCCTGTATTTTATTTTATTTTATTTTTTTTACAAATCTGAATTGTAAGATAAGTAAATTTTCCATCTCACTACACACTTTATTAATACAGTCATTAATAATTTCCCTGTTAAAAAAAAAATCATTTACCAGTTGGCTGTTGTTCCCTTAAATGGTATCTACCTTACGAGCTAACTGAACAGTAACTCTATTTTTAGTTTTTTAAGGAACCTCCATACTGTTCTCCATAATCACTGGGCCAATTTACATTCCCACCAACAGTGTAGGAGGGTTCCCTTTTCTCCATAGTCTCTCCAGCAGTTGTTATTTATAGACTTTGTGATGATGGTCATTCTGACCAGTGTGAGTTTATTCCTCATTGTGGTTTTTTTTTTTTTTTTTTTTTTTTTGGTAGGCGGGCCTC
>NC_041224.1:3423765-3453000 GCF_002837175.3 Physeter macrocephalus | reverse complement strand
CGCGGAGCAACTAAGCCCATGTGCCACGACTACTGAGCCTGCGCTCTAGAGCCTGCGAGCCACAACTACTGAGCCCACGTGACACAACTACTGAAGCCTGTGCGTGCCTAGAGCCCGTGCTCCGCAACAAGAGAAGCCACTGCAATGAGAAGCCCGCACACCGCAACGAAGAGTAGCCCCCACTCACCGCAAGTAGAGAAAGCCCGCGTGCAGCAACAAAGACCCAATGCAGCCAAAAATAAATTTTTAAAGAAAGAATCGAATTGGGGAGACCAGTATAAAATCAGGATGTATTCTATCTTTAAAAATATATGTATTTTTCCCTATCTCTGTTACTGAAAAGGTCTAGAAACAACTGCCTACCCAGTAGCACACTAAGCACCCAAATCAAAGCGAGATTTGCCCTCCGAGCAGAAGGAGACCTTGGCATTTGAGTCTCCACTTCTCCTGTGTGTGGATGGGGTCTCAAAGTAGCAAGGATCTGGCTGAAGAGTCATCTAGAGGAAGCTTGCATTTCAAGGGGCATTGAATCATTCACGGCCGTGGAGTACCTTGGACAGGGGACTAATGGAAATTGCGGCCAGACTTGGGCAGTGACATGCTAGTGAGAGCTAAAGTGAGGCTTATTCAGCAGGAAAAATCATAGAGCTTTGGCCTAATTGAGAAAGAACAGTTCGTGAGAATGCCAATCCCTGACGTTAGGAACGGACGACAGAATGCCGGGGGAGGCAAGACCAGACCAACCTCCCCTTAGCAGCCTCTACAGACAGCTCATAGTCGAGTATATGGCCAGGGAGCCAGGTCTCCCTCCTTGAGTAAGGCCATGAGGTTATCTAGCTACACTCCTTTGCCCACACACCCAAACATCATTTTGGAGCAGAGGAGGAAAGAGCACTGAAAGACTTTATTTTCCTGACTTATATAAGCCAAGTCTGAGTTCCTTATGGACACATCACGTTGCTGGATCGACATTATTGAATGGGACCAAATCATTTGTTCCCTCCCTGCAACTCAATGGATGATTCTCATGAGCAAGTTCAATTATAGAAAACATTATAGGCCTGTATTTTATTTTATTTTATTTTTTTTACAAATCTGAATTGTAAGATAAGTAAATTTTCCATCTCACTACACACTTTATTAATACAGTCATTAATAATTTCCCTGTTAAAAAAAATCATTTACCAGTTGGCTGTTGTTCCCTTAAATGGTATCTACCTTACAAGCTAACTGAAACATACACACACTTTATGGGTACAGTGTCTCAGAGCATATATAGTAATATGCCACAACAGGAAGGGGCCAAGGACCTGTCCTCAAGAATTTGAAAAGTCAGGGACTTCCCTGGTGGCACAGTGGTAACGACTCTGTGCTTCCAATGCAGGGGGCCTGGGTTCGATCCCTGGTCGGGGAACTAAATTCCACGTGCTGCAACTGAAGACCCCGTGTGCCGCAACTAAAGATCCGATGCAGCCGAATGAATGAATGCTAGAGTCAAGTGGCCGCAAGGACCTAGACAGGCGAGCATGGAAATGACTAAAGCCCGCTGGGTGGACTCTGGCAAACTGTACAGCCCACAACCGCCCTGTCTGCAGGGAGGAGCCAGTGTGCAGCTCTGGGGTTGCCAGATGTTATGAGAGCATTGGAAGCCTGAACTTGTAATTGAAACCTGGTTTGTTTTTTGTTTTATGTTGGCAACTAGATAAACCAAAAATCCACTGTGAGCGCCTAACATAACATGTCTGCAGGCCAGATTTAAGTCGAGGGCCTTGGATTTGTAACTTTGGATTTAGTCCAAGTGAAGGCACTTGGCACATGGGAAACTGAGGCCCAGAGAGCCTATGACTTGCCTAGCTCGTCAGTCATATTTTAACTGCCTTAAAAGTTGTATTGTTTTTTGGGGAAAAATAAAAACCTATTTTAGTTATTTGCTATAGGTAATATGTAAAATGGCTCAAAATTCAAAAGGAACATGAGGTATAAAATTATTTAATGCCTAGATTAGCAACCAGTGTTACCAGTTGCTTGAATATTTTTTCAGGGATATTCTATGCAACTCACCTATGCTCCTTTTTGTGGTTAAATTGTATTTTTTTAAAATAAAAATGTCCTTATTAGCAGATTATGTGATCATTTTTGTAGAAAATGAAAAGAATCTACGGATAATTTATTAGAAATAATAAGAGAGTTGAACAAGGTAGATAGGTATAAGTCTGTAGTATAAATGCCAACTGCATTTCTTTACACCAGCAACAAATACCTGGAAAATACCTGGCAGAAAATATCAAGTACTCAGAAATTAATCTAATAAAATATATGTAAGATCTCTAGGGAAAACTATAAAATGATATATCTAATATATAAGGAAAACTATGAATGATACATTAAATGCAGACCTAAATAAAGAGATTAAATGTGTTCATGGGTAAGGAGATTCATTATTGCAGAGATATCATTTCTTCTCCAGTTGATCTATAGATTCAATGCAATTCCAATCAAAATCTCAATAGGTTCTTTTCATGGATCATGGAAAGCCCTCTTACAGTGTTTTCAGGCAAATTCATCAGTATCTTTGGTGATTTTGATGAAGTATTCATGCCTTAAAGAATAAAGCTAACTTTTGCTTTTTTTTTTCTTTACACGTTTCTGATGTACATGCTTATAAATTGTATTCATCTCACATATAGATTTGAGCATCTGGTTAAATAACAAAAGGCCCTGGAACTCTTATGTTTGGACAAAGGGTCCTTTAATTTTGTCCAGTTTTTTCCTCCACAAATTATCAACTCAAGGACAATGCAAAATAATTAAAACTTTGGGCAGTTGTATTCCCTTTTTCATGTTTTCTAGAAATCCTCTTGGTCCGTGTATGGAATCCCCAGTCTTGATATCCCAACAAAATTTTGGGTAGGGTTCATTCTGCTTCTGTGGGGTGGATGCAGCAGTTCATTACTCAAATTATATTAATGCAGTTTTACCGCTCTTGTCTGTTTTGTTTTCTCCACATTGTGTGTACGAATGTGAACGTGAATTGTGGTTATGCATATTCAGAGGCATGTGACTCTCAGGTTTTTCTCTCTAACTTGGGCCAGAGGGGTGGCTTCAGAAAGTGGCCTCAGCTGTAATGGCAGTGGTATTGCCACCGCAGACAGGGTGAGTCGAGTGGGTGCCGGACCTGAAGGAGAAGGTGGGTAGAAAGCCCTAGCAGGACGGTGGAACCCACAGATACCCACTTGCGTTGTATTTTAATATGAAAAGAAACAATTTAAAAACCAAGTATTTTGCTATGAAGTGTTCTAAAATCTTAAGTATAACAAAAATCAAATACGTGAGGAAGCCATGTTCTCACTGCTATCTTATCTTTAAAGAAAATTTATTTGTGACTTGAACATTCATTAGTAAGAGGTAGATAATCATTTTTTAAGTAAGTTACTTTTTAATTGAAATATAGTTGATGTATTTTGTCTTAAGTGTGCTATATAGTGATTTGACATTTGTATACATTATGTTTTGTTTTTTGTGGTACGCGGGCCTCTCACTGTTGCGGCCTCTCCCGCTGCGGAGCGCAGGCTCAGCGGCCATGGCTCACGGGCCCAGCCGCTCCGCGGCACGTGGGATCCTCCCGGACCGGGGCGCGAACCCGGTTCCCCTGCATCGGCAGGCGGACGCGCAACCACTGCGCCACCAGGGAAGCCCTGCATACGTTATGAAATCACCATGATGAGTCTAGTAACCATCTGTCCCCACACAAAGTTATTACAACATTATTGATCATATTACTTATGCTGTCTATTACATCCCCTAAAAGTTATTTTTCTAAGTGTAATAAAACACAGGTTGCCAAGTAATGTGAACAATATGATCCTAAGGAAGAACTTCCTTTAAATTTATGAGCATAAAGATGTGGAAGGACACCGAAAGTACCTTTAGAGGAGGATGGAATTGGTGAGGAGTGTGCTGGGGAGATTGTTAGTGTTTCTCTATATATGTCTTCATTATATGCTTTGTTAAAACGAGTGTTTTACTTATGTAAATAAAAAGAATGCATGCAAGATGAAATACCCTTTTCTCAACATTTTATTATGAACATTTTCAAACATAACAAAGTTGGAAGAATTTTACGGTAAATATCTGTATACCCGCCATCAATCCAACTTATTTTTTGATACATTTAAAAATAAATTGTGGATATCAGTATACTGCCTTCCTGAGTAATTAAGCATGTATATCATTAATTAGAATTCTTTATTTGTTTAGTTTTTTGGCAATGACTTAATTATAAAAGAAATACATGTTCATCATAGAAAATTGGAAATTGCACATAAAAAATTACAATTCTATCAGTATTTATTTTTATCAGGTATTACACTTTGTACTTTCCTGGCATGGTCTCACTTCATCCTTTCCCAAACCCTAAAAAGTAGCTTTATCCCCATCTTACAGGTAAGGAATCTATAAACAGGTCACTACAGTTCCCACAGCATCAGAGTTAGAATATGCACCAAGCATGTGTCCCAGACCCTCACCTTTAATTACATGCCGCCTTGCTAGCCTTGATTCCATCCCATCTCACTCCAAGATATAACCACTGTTGTCTCCTCTCCAGACCCATTTCTAGATGTTCATGTTTCCACAAATATATTTTTTCACAAAAATGGGTTTACATTGTGTGTATTGCTTTGTAACTAGATTTTTTTCCATGTTTGCAAACCTTTCTCCAACATCTTGTTAATGGCTGCAGAACATTCTGCTGAGTTGACTATATCATATTTTATAACTACCTTCTCGTCCAATATTTTTCCAGTTTTTGTTATCAGCTGTGAGTATAAATCTTCATGCATACTACTAATTACATCCTTAGGGTCACAAGTAGAATTATTGGTTCAGATTGGGTGTAGTTTCTACTTTTAAAATCTGATGCATGTTTTTTTGCGTGTAAACAGTTGTAGGCCAGCCTCAGACCACTGGTGGCTCTCTTTGAGGGGGCAATTGATGTCACATCTTCTTGGTCCACCGTTATGAATTGTCCCGACACCCATTTTGATGATGTGTCCTGTGTGTGTGTGTGTGTGTGTGTGTGTGTGTGTAGTTTCCACTCTTAATACAAATTCCCAAATTTGTATTTGGGAAATTGTTTTTATCAAACTCCTCCCCCCCTGTAGTGTATGTATAACCAGCAAGTCTCCCCCCATCCTAGCCAATGCTGACATCGAATATACAATTTAAAAAAATCTTTTCTAGTTAGATAAACAAATATGTATGCTTTGTTCGGGCATTCCTTTGATTAATGAGGTGGAACCTGTGTTCCAATGTTTATTCATCAAGTTTCTCCTTTCAGATACTGCTTGTTCGTGTTCAAACAGTTCCATTTTAAGTTAGTCTCTTGAAGAATGTAAACCCATCTGATGTTAAAGCCTGTGTTAAGACTGAAACTTTATTTTTCACGTAGTTTACTTTTTGAGAGGTGCGGTAAAGGCAGCCACACTGGGAGTACCTCCGTGACAGCAAAAAGGTTTACGTTTTCCTCTTGGTGACAAGATAAATCTCTGAGAGACTGCTGTGAAGGAAGGAAGGATTTTAGGGTTCATTTGTACAGAGCTTCCCGTGTGACTCGAGTGGCCTTGGAGACCCGCCTGGGCCGACCACAAGGGCAGAGCCTTGGCTAACCGAGTGATTGGCTTGCCAGCAGTGTGTGGCCCTGGGGGCCCTTCAGGGGGGGCAGAGGTCGCTCAGCTGGGGATGGACCACCCTGGCCAAGCGGAGGAAGACTCTGTGTCTGGGCAAAGAAGCGGTAACAGAATTGGAGAGCAGAGGAGAGAGAGCAGGTACTTCAGCTCCACTGTCTCTGATGGCAGCTCCTCTCCCCTTCTGTCTGCCCTGCTTGACGGTGAGGACAATCAAAATCGTGCCTCCATGGGGGCCCCGAGTCCTATTTCCACACTAGTGGGGCGACCCAGTGGCTTTCACTGGGTATGAGGTCTCAGAGGACAGGGGAGCCTGGCACAGTCAGTGAGTACATTTGGTCAGGGTTCACTTAGTCTCGACGACGCTTATGCGCCATGGAAGTGTGATAGTGAAATGCAAGTTCGGGAGGAAACAAACAAGTTGTTTCCAAAGAAACAGCAACGTTAATACTGGTATATTATGAGTGATATTTTTACTCCTTTTTATTTTTCTTTATATTCCATAATGGGCACAATTACATGCATAAAGGAAATACTAATAAATTGAATTGGAAACTCCCCCCCCACCCCGTGAGACTCTATCGTGCTAGGTTAGGTTCAAGACATAGGAAATCCATTCATCCCTAGGCAAGGCAGTTGCAGCCTGCGAGTGTAGGTTCTTCTGTATTGATGTATTGGTAATTTAAGCTTTAAGGGAAAAGGCAGCAATTTAGTAGCAGAAATAGTTTAAAGCCTGGATGCAGTATTCCAGATACCCAAATCCTTCTCTGGATCGTGTGACTGGCAGACAAAGGGATCCCTGCTGAAATCTGTTACATTTGCTCCAGTCCAACGTGGCCCTTTCCTTAGAGAATTAATTTAATCTCGGTGAGTGTGGATTTATCTTTTCCCGTTAATGCACTGAAAGACTCTAGAAGGAGAGGTTACACAAAAGGAAATTTACATAAAGTGTTGTCATCGTTTCCCCTCATCACTGGTCCCAGGAGGGATGGCGCTCAGGGTGAAATTAAACGCTGGTCCTTCCAGTGAGCTGGGTGGTATTTGAGCAGAAAGTGCCAAAGTGTAAAGGGGGCCTGAAATGAGCATGGAAAAGTTCTTGAAAACTGAAACATGGTACCATTGTATCTTTTGTTAGCTTGATATTCTTGGCAAGTTCATTAGCCTGTAGAAAGGGCCTTGCCAATGTCATAAGGCGAGTTCTAAAAGCCTCAGGCTTTTAAACTTGAAGTAGTACAGTGAAGGATGGACCTCACACGGAATGTTCACAATGTATCACAAAAAGTGACAAAAGTTGATTAATTACTTATATTGAAACTAATTTGCAGTGATGGCATTAACATTCTGAAGCCAGCTATTTCCTTCAGTTTGCTGCTTGTAGTTGGGAACCTATTTTCCTTCTTTGTTCATTTCTTAAAGGGACCACCTTTCTTTTTCCCTCTTTTTTTGGTAACCTTTCTTCCAAGGACTGTAAATATCTGAGGTTCACTTACCTAATCAAGATTTCCTTCTTGACAGAGGTTCTTAAAGAATTCAGTGGCAAAAATGAGTTACATGTTTGAATTGAAATCTGAAATTACTAAAAAAAAAAAAAAAAAAAAAAAAGGAAGATAATTAAAGATAGCAGGTTCCTTTCTTGGGCTGAATGTTTGCAACAATTCTTTTAAGCAGAACATGGTAAGGACATGACCTGATAACAATCTCTGATTCCCTTCCTCCAAATTTTAATCAAATAATTCTACTTAGGAAAAGAGTCCTCTAGGGACTTCCCTGGCAGTACAGTGGTTAAGACTTTGCCTTCCAATGCAGGCGGTGTGGGTTTGATCCCTGGTCGGGGACCTAAAATACCACGTGCCTCGTGGCCCAAAAACCAAAACAGAAAACAGAAGCAATATTGTAACAAATTCAATAAAGACTTTAAAAATGGTCCACATCAAAAAAACAAAAATCTTAAAAAAAAAAAAAAAAAAAAGTCTTCTTGAAGTTGTATGGGTTACCAGCAAGTGTTCTCTTTCCAAAAATTATCTTTCATACAGTTATAAATGATATAAATGCTCAAACTTAAAAAAATATAAAGTACTTATCATAGTGTCTTATCTGTAAAAGTAACGATTATTTTTTTAAATTTTATTGAAGTATAGTTGATTTACAATGTTGTGCTTAATTTCTGCTGTACAGCAAAGTGCCCAGTAAGTAGCAGTTTTGTTTTTTAACATCTTTGTTGGAGTATAATTGCTTTACAGTGGGGAAGCACTGGAGAATAAACATAAAGCAAGTTTAGTATTTTCTACTTAACCTTGAAAGCCAATGATTATGCACATCTAAGTGGTGTTGATTAATAAGAATGGTCTGTCTTACCATCAGCCTTTAAATGGTTGCCATGCAGTGAATCCTCCTGTATAAGGTGTTTGCCTCCTGGCCCCAAGCAGTCTCCTTCCCACTGGGGCAGTCTCCCTCCCAGACCTGACTATTGCCATCTACACAGACTCCGACAAGGTTAACAAAGCCAAATGGACATTAACAGACCCTGTCAACTCTGGTGTGTATCTGCTGGCAGCATAAAACACTCTGCATTTTAAATTCAATCCGTGGTACAGTGTTAGTGATGAGATCTTACTTTCTTTTCCAAGAAGCTTTTCAAGTGAGTATTTCTTAATGAGAGCAGCCCGGTCAGGAGAGAGGCAGTCTTTCCTGATAATCCGGAATCAGACCACAGAGTCTGAATAGCTGAGTTTACCTGTAGACTTGCCATAAATTGTATATTTGATCTTGGGCAGTTACTGAAACTTGCTGAGCCTCAGTTTCTTCACCTGTAAAATGGAAATAATAAAGGGACTTGCTTCATAGGGTTGTTGTGAAGGCTAAATGAGATAGTAGTTACATCAGAACAGTTACTGGGACATAATTAGCAATAAATAAGTGGTAGTTATATCATCATCATCATAGTGTTGGTAGTATTACTTTCTCAGAAGGTCAGGTTGGAGTTAGCATTCATCCGATACCGCCTTTGAAAGTGTGTCTATAACTGGATCTTTCTGGTCCCCCTTGGAGGGCCTGTTGCAGTCAGTAGCATGTGACACTCAGTCTACACATAAGCAGCTGAGTCTTGAGGAATTTGCTGAAATGACAGCATGTTGGGGTTGGAAGGACTGCAACAGCGACCACGTCTCACTCTCATTTTGCAGACGCTTAGGTCCAGGTGAGGTGACTTTTCCAAAACCCCCTGGTTTGTTGCCGGTGGAATTGGCGACAGAACCTAGGACTCCTGATTACAGGTCTACTGCTCTGCGTTTGTAAATGCTGCCCAATTGAAGGCCTCAGGGTGTGTAGGATAATGATGTTAGTTATTTTGTTTTCTGCTTGAACTTGTGGATCGTTTCATAACTGGGGCTGACGTTCCTGAAGCATAAAGAAGCAATGTAAAAGGAGGGCAAGGGAGACGCAGTGGAAAAGACGGAGGTTTTAGAGCCAGAGAGCCCTGTGTTGCAATCCTGGTATGTGAGTCTGCAACTTTGGGTGATTTAGTGACCTTTTGTGACTTTGACTACCATCATGTGTTTGGGGATAATTTGCTTTTCAGAGTTACTGAGAGGATTAAATGAGAAAATACGTAAAACTGCTTTGGATGTAGAAACTACTCAGTAGCTGGTAATTATCATTAAAATTTATTGCTAATGGAGTTTTAATAGATGGATGTCACTGCCAGAAACGGCTACCTGAGAGTAATAGAGTTGGACGCAGTGTGTGGGACCTACTTAATCCCATGCTTCTTGAACATGAGTATATTTAGTCAAGGGATAAGTAGCCATGTGCAAAAGTGAATGAAATGGTAAGTTACTTTGGAGTGTCACTTGTATTTGAAATAAGTTGAAATTTTCAGAGGTCAGTTATTGAAAACATCTTCAAAATTACATGGATATTCTATGGAATAAAATTCAAAGTTAACATTTTTTAAGAAAAAGCATGGGACTTCAAATAAATTTCAGTTTTGCAGCAGACTGCTCCGAAATATACTGCCAGCCTCCTAGTCTACCACCCAGCCCAAACGCCAGGGTGCTCACGACAGTTTGAGGGGAATGTTTGAGAATTGTGGATTTAATCTGTCATCTTACTGCTGGGCTATAAATCACCGAAGGAAAGACAGACTGAGGTGACGTGTGCCTGGCGCCGCCCAGCTCCTTTTCCAAGTGGGGTGGTGGTGATGCAGTGACGGTCAGATCAGGTCGGCCTTCAGAGATCTTCCTGGGCTCTAGACCTTCACCCTCCCCAACGCAGTCCATGAAACGTGGGTGGCAGCGCTCCTGACCACCGGACCAGGGTGGCCACATGACCCAAACCTGACCGTGAACTCCTTTCGTCTCTGGCTCCTGTGATGCTTTCTTCCCCCTGACCTTGAAGCTGTGAGGCTGTAAGCCTGGAGCTGCCTGGTGCCTCTCTCAGTGCGGAAGCTCCATAAAGACACATACATTGAGTCCTTTCTTTGTTTCACTTTTGTCCAAAGTTGTTGGGCTCGAGTTTTCTGTTACTTGGGTCACTCTGCATTGGTATTTACCCTTGGCTTTTCCACCCTAAGCAATTACCACAACGATCTGCCCTTCTTTATCTTGAAGGTTAATCATTTATTCCTTTTTGTGTGTGATTCAAAATTTTTATACATTATACTTCATTGAAAGTTATTATAAAATATTGGCTCTATTACCTGTGCTGTACAATATATCCTTGGAGCTTGCTTACTTGATACGTAGTTGTTTGTGCCTTTTCATACCCTACCTCTTTTGCCCCTCCCCCTTCCCTCTCCCCACTGGTAACCACTAGTTTGTTCCTTACATCTGTGAGTGTTTTTGTTTTGTTATATTCATTTGTTTGTTTTTTTTTTTTTTTTTTTTTTTTACATTCCACATATAAGTGGTAACATATAGTATTTGTCTTTCTCTGTCTGACTTATTTCACTAAGCGTAGTACCCTCCAGGTCCATCCATGTTACTGCAAATGGCAGAACTTCCTTCTTTTTTTATGGTTGAGTAGTATTCCATTGTGTATATACCACATCTTTATCCATTCATCTGTTGATGGACACTTGAGTTGCTTCCATATTTTGGCTATTGTAAATAATGCTGCTGTGAACACTGGGGTACATGTAAAATCTTTTTGAAGTAATGTTTTTGTTTTCGATGGCTATATACCCAGGAGTGGAATTGCTGGATTATATGGTAGTTCTATTTTTAGTTTTTTGAGGAACCTCCATATTGTTTTCCACTGTGGCTGCATCAATTTACATTCCCACCAACAGTGTAGGAGGGTCCCTTTTCTCCACATCCTTGCCAACATTATTCTTTATAGACTTTTTGATGATAGCCATTCTGACAGGTGTGAGGTGATATCTCATTGTGGTGTTGATTTGCATTTCTCTGATGATCAGTGATGTTGAGCATCTTTTCATGTGCCTGTTGGCCATCTGCGTGTCTTCTTTGGAGAAATGCCTATTCAGGTCTTCAGCCCATTTTTAAATCAGGATGGTTGTTTTTTTGATATTGTGTTGTATGAGCTGTTTATGTATTTTGGATACTAACCCCTTATTGGGCATATTATTTGCAAATAATTTCTCCCATTCAGTAGGTTGCCTTTTTGTTTTGCCAATGGTTTCCTTTGCTGTGCAAAAGCTTTTAAGTCCCATTTGTGTATTTTTCCTTTTGTTTCCTTTACCTTAGGAGACAGATCCAAAAATATATATATTGCTACAGTTTATGTCAAGGAGTATTCTGTGTTTTCCTCTAAGAGTTTAATAGTATCTGGTCTTACATTTAGGTCTTTAATCCATTTTGAGTTTATTTTTGTGTATGGTGTTAGAGAATGTTCTAATTTCATTCTTCCCCATGCATCTGTCCAGTTTTCCCAGCACCATTTATTGAAGAGCCTGTCTTTTCCCCATTGTATATTCTTGCCTACTTTGTCCCAGATTAATTAACCATAAGTGTGTGGATTTATTTCTGGGCTCTCTATTCTGTTCCACTGATCTATGTGTCTGTTTTTGTGCCAGTACCATACGTGTTTTGATGACTGTAGCCTTGTAGTATAGTCTGAAGTCAGGGAGCATGATTCCTCCAGCTCTGTTCTTCTTCCACAGGATTGTTTTGGCTATTGGGGGTCTTTTGTGTTTCCATACAAATTTTAAAATTATTTATTCCAGTTCTGTGAAAAACGCCTGAAACACCTGAGCTTTGAGTTAACAGGAATGAGGGTTTTCCAGTAGACCTAGGCATGGCATTGGAGGACTTGCAGTCCTTGAAGTTGGAACAAATATGTACAAAGACACATGGCTAATTCAGGAGCTAGAAGCAATTATAAGTTGTAAAATGTGAGGAGATGTGTTTGTAGAAGCAGGTTCCAGATCTTAAGAGCCCTTATTTTTCATGCTAAGAAACTCAGAGCTAGACCTGGGTCAGTGGATCCACACCTGAGTGAATCACCTATGGGCCCTTGCCTAGATCTACTGCATTAGAATCTATGTGTGTGGAACCAGAGCATCTTTGTTTTTGAAGTTTCACGGGTGACACTGTTGAGAATTACTGATGTAGGTGATGAAAAGATAGTGAAAATTTTTGATCAGGGGAGTCGTAAGATCAGATCTGCCTTTTAGAAAGATCCAGCTGCATGCCTAGCATATTTGACACACAGAGAGCATCATTCTTAAATACATTCCTCCTTTATGTGACAACGCTGTTTTCAGTAATAGTAATTAATGACTTTTTTTTTTTTCTCTGCGGTACACGGGCCTCTCACTGTTGTTGCCTCTCCCGTTGCGTAGCACAGGCTCCGGACGCGCAGGCCCAGCGGCCACGGCTCACGGGCCCAGCCGCTCCGCGGGCGTGTGGGATCCTCCCGGACCGGGGCATGAACCCATATCCCCTGCACTGGCAGGCGGACTCCCAACCACTGCGCCACCAGGGAAGCCCAATGACTTATTTTTTATTCTTTATTTTTAAAAAGTCAAGAATCTAAAAATAATAAATTTCAATTAAGTATTCAAATTTAGTAAAGAATGTACGAACTAAAATTTACACTAAACAGCACCTATTTTTGCACCACTTTCACTGTTTGAAATATTAAACACAAAAACATCAGCTGGTCAAATAGAATGACAAAATTCTAGTAACACAAGTTTTGTTTATTGATCTTTATAATCACTGTTGAGAATCTATCACTGTTGAGAATCTATCACTGTTGAGAATCTATCACTGTTGAGAATCTACTATATCACTGTTGAGAATCTACTATAGGTAATTCTTGCTTTGCACAGTTCCCTGGACACAAATTTCAGTTACCACAGCTTAGTTAAATAACACCAGTCCCTCAACAACAGGGTTCAAACTTCAGTTACAAGTTTAGTTTATTAACTATGCAGAATTGCATGAAGTACAGACTTACACTGCAGGCTCTTCAGCTCACAAATCACAGCATAAATAATAGATGCGGATCATGGTCAGTGACCGATCAGTGACTTCTTTAAAAGTCTTTGGTCATTGATTACTGTAAATGTAAGTCAGTTCATGCACAGACAGTGAAGTGTGTAGTCATGCTGTATCCTTGTTGCCCAGTGATAATCCACATGACATTTACAAAAATGGATAATCAAAAGGAGAAATCGGCCAACAAAGATGAAAGTGCTAGAAAGAAACAAAAGTGATAATGCTGGAAGTGAAATCCAAATCTAACCTAAGTGGAGTTTATAGAAGAAATAGCTGACCGTGCAAATATCGACACCGAATCATTTGAGACTCTAGATACACAGCCAGAGGAATTCAGTGAAGGTGAATTTACTGACATTAATGAGGCAAGTGGTTGTGATGAAAAACATAAAGATGTCCCCGAGGAAGTGGCGCCAGCAAAAACTACACATTAAAGGAACTCTTGGAGATATTTCATGACATTGAAAAAGCAAAGGAAAAAATGTCAGAAACTTATCCAAACTTAAGAAGTATAACCATTTGTCAAGGTATGGACAAAAATGCTCATTCCAGATCATAAGTTCTAGGACAAGAAGAACGCCTTTCAAACTATTTTTGATACATTTTTATTTTTTTATTAAAATAATTTTTTAAAATAAATTTATTTATTTATTTTTGGCTGCACTGGGTCTTCATTGCTGCATGCGGGCTTTCTCTGGTAGCGGCGAGCGGGGGCTACTCTTCGTTCCGGTGCACGGGCTTCTCATTGTGGTGGCTTCTCTCGTCACAGAGCACGGACTCTAGAGCGCAGGCTCAGTAGTTGTGACGCACGGGCTTCGTTGTTCTGTGGCATGTGGGATCTTCCAGGACCAGGGCTCAAACCAGTGTCCCCTGCCTTGGCAGGCGGATTCTTAACCACTGCACCACCAGGGAAGTCCCACGTTTTTAGACAAAAAAATAAAACACCTTTATTTCATGGTGTTTCCACTGTTTTAAATTACAGCGTACTAAATAAGTATCAATTTTACTATTTTTCATTTTGCTATTTGTTCATAGCCCACAGTAAGAGTTTTTAATGTTCCAACCAAAAAGTTTTAAAGAAGCATACTTTTCCTCATTGATCATGAAGATTGTTTTGCATGGTTTCTGCTTGTTTTTTAGTCCCACCATATCATGGAAAGTAAGGACTGCCTGTATTTAAATGTGAGAACGTGTAGTACCTTAGGGACTGGGGATATAAACCGCTCCTGAAGTGAGCTTGAACAGTATTGAATCGTTACAGATTTACTCAGGTGATAACACATTTAGGGTGTTGACAGTATAATTGGGAATTCTCTGAATTAATTTCCGTGTAAGAAATGTTTATTAAAGGATATGCAATAAAAATGTGCTAATTTGAAGCTCAAGTAGATAATACTGAAACTCACGAGTGATCACAGCAATTGTTTCGAACTTAGAGTGAGAAAAAAAAAATTTTGGGGGTTATTTATTTTTGGCTGCACTGGGTCTTCATTGCTGCATGCGGGCTTTCTCTGGTAGCGGCGAGCGGGGGCTACTCTTCGTTCCGGTGCACGGGCTTCTCATTGTGGTGGCTTCTCTCGTCACAGAGCACGGACTCTAGAGCGCAGGCTCAGTAGTTGTGACGCACGGGCTTCGTTGTTCTGTGGCATGTGGGATCTTCCAGGACCAGGGCTCAAACCAGTGTCCCCTGCCTTGGCAGGCGGATTCTTAACCACTGCACCACCAGGGAAGTCCCACGTTTTTAGACAAAAAAATAAAACACCTTTATTTCATGGTGTTTCCACTGTTTTAAATTACAGCGTACTAAATAAGTATCAATTTTACTATTTTTCATTTTGCTATTTGTTCATAGCCCACAGTAAGAGTTTTTAATGTTCCAACCAAAAAGTTTTAAAGAAGCATACTTTTCCTCATTGATCATGAAGATTGTTTTGCATGGTTTCTGCTTGTTTTTTAGTCCCACGATATCATGGAAAGTAAGGACTGCCTGTATTTAAATGTGAGAAGGTGTAGTACCTTAGGGACTGGGGATATAAACCGCTCCTGAAATGAGCTTGAACAGTATTGAATCGTTACAGATTTACTCAGGTGATAACACATTTAGGGTGTTGACAGTATAATTGGGAATTCTCTGAATTAATTTCCGTGTAAGAAATGTTTATTAAAGGATATGCAATAAAAATGTGCTAATTTGAAGCTCAAGTAGATAATACTGAAACTCACCAGTGATCACAGCAATTGTTTCGAACTTAGAGTGAGAAAAAAAAAATTTTGTGGGGGGGTGTGGGAAGAGTAGTTTGTCACTGACATTATTTAGACGCACTGACTCATAGAGATATTAAAAAGACTCACTTTTAGTTTTATTATTGTTTTACTCTCAGTGGACTTGCTCACCTGAGTGCCTGCCAACTGGCTGGACCATTCCTGCCACGCTGTTGTTGGCATATCACTGAAAATACCACTAGAGAAGCAATATGGAGGAAGGGTGATCAGAAGACCGCGAGACAGAACTGAAAAGCATTTTGCAGAGAAACCGATGAAGAGCACCTGAGCTAGGGAAGTTCCAGCGGACATTAACTTATTTTAGGCTATTGGTCTTTGCGGTGATAATCAAGTTTAATCCACACCTGAGATGACCACTGCCGCTTAAAATTTCTGCCACAACTTATTTCTATCAGATCCATTCTTTTGTGGTTGGCGTTGCTGGTTACTTTTGAACTTGAACTTACCTGTGAACTTGGCAACTGCCCGTCCACTTGTACCTGAACTTCCAGCTCTCCCTGTACCCGGGGATGTGTACATCTGACGTTCAATGCGATATGGCCATACCCTCAGTGGGTTTGACAGTCTAAACAATCTAGCCTATTATTCTTATAATCATTAGTGAAATGGATTCTAAAACTTCCTAATATTTAACATCTTTTAAAATATACCACAGTTGACCCTTGAACAACGTGGGTTTGAACTTCATGGGTCTAGTTCTCACGTTTTCTTCAGTGGTAAATACTATAGTACTACACGATTGATGGTTGACTGAATCCAAGAATGTGGAACCGGCGATACGGAGCGCTGACTGTACATTATGTGTGGATTTTTGACTACATAGAGGCTTGGTGGCCCTAACCCGGTATTGTTCAAGGGTCAACTGTAGTTTTTAAAGACAGGAGTTGACCCCACTCCACCTCATTTTCCAGAAATGACTATGCCTGTTTTCCTTTTTAGGTCATCTTTCTCCAGCAACCATTTATAAATTCGGTTCTTCCATCACATATATTTTAATTGTACATCTGAGTGTCCCAGAAAAAGTGCAGTAACAACAACAATAATACAGAATCCCCAAGTTATAATAATGTAGTTAAGCCAGAAGTCCAAACTCAGATTACAGATGTACAAATCTTGTTTTCATATATAATAGAACCTCCTTGGGAAGCTTTAGCTATACTTATCACTTGGTTGCCAAAAAAGATTTTTTTATAAAAGAATATTTCCTGAAGTTGCACAAATGAAATTTTACCCTTTGTGAGTAACAAAAACCAAGGTGAGTGATATTTAGGGAATTAAATTATAAATTGAGATAGGTTTGGGATATACTGAACTTTGGCATTAAGAGTTGTTTGAATGCAGCAACAGCTTAATGTCTTTCTGGGGTAAAATAAATTTGGGATTTTTTTGAAAAATACTAATGCAACATATTATAAAAATGTCCAGTATCGTTAGTTGGAAGCAACTGAAATAATGACTGTACTTCTGGGAAGGTCTGCCGTACTTTTGGAAGAATTGATCATGTTTTCCAATGTGAACCTTGCTCTGGGTGCTGTAACTGCTAGAAGCAGAATGCGAAGCTACTTTTATTGCAGAGAGATGGAGGACTAATATTAACAAACTCAAGAAAACCATTGTAAAGACCAAAGAAGACTTCTAAAAATCACAATGAATGTAAAGTATCAATACAATATGTAGTGCAAGGTGAGACTATGACAGTATGAGATAATCCCACAAAACTTTCATAAGAAATGTGGTTCATTGCCTGTTGCTGTAATTAGCAGCCACTTCATCCAAGTCAAGCTATTCCCAGATGGGTGGGATGTTTTAGGAAATTATCAGTGGCACATACTTTCCAAAGGGGTCCTGGAGGTACCTCCAGTGCTCTCTGTGTCAATATTCATTTTTGCTGGGGACACATCTACTGCCTAGTTTTTGTCATCTCACAGTATTTAGGGTGGAAGGGGTACTTAGAAACCCCAACAGCCCTGCAGAGAGGCTTTGAGAAGGAAACTGCTTGGGATAGATTAAGTAAAATCAGATATGAGTAGGTGAAATGGATTAAAGGGACAAGCTAGGGGATCATGTAGGGACATTTAGAAAGGTTATTTTGTTTGTGGTATATTCTTGAAACATTTGATACACTATTGAAACCTATTCCATTCCTTAATATGGAGGATTTTTGGACTAAGCAGGTTCACCGGCTACAAAGGTATGGATAACCAAGAACTAATTGACCAGATAAAACTAGTGCAATTTTCAGGCTGAGTGATTATGTGTCTATTACTGATCTTGTAGTCATCCCCTTGGGAAGCATAAAAACATTACAAAAATAAAAATACGGATGTGCCCTTTCCAGATATTAAAAACTGAATCTTTTACAAGGTGTGGTTCATCTTTGTTTAAAAAATTATAAAATCTTCCTTATTGATGTGCCATAAATCTGTCAAGTTGGCTAAGTACAAAAATAGATTTTATCTCTTTATCCTCCATAGTGAAATCTGTTTTATGGTTCCAAGTCAAGAAAATGATGTTCTGTATAACATTAATGTGAAATATTTCCAAATTATGATGTTTACATAACGATTTACCTTTTACAAAACATTTACACAACCGTTATTTCAACTGGAGTCACCAAATAGGAGAAATGTAAGGTTTAAACAAAATTTTTCTTGGAAATTCTGAAAGGAAATGATTCTTTTAAGTGTTTTGTTAATATCTTCTCTCTTCAGATATTATACCCTCTAACCCCAGTGTGTGTTTATTCTGTTATAATTTTGCCTTTAAGGTGACATGTTAATGATGTAGAAACTTATTTACAGTACAATGAATCCTCAGCATAGCAAATATTTTCATTAAAGAAAACTCTTTCATTTTAATTTAATCCAGTTCACTTCAGCATTACTGATTGTGTGCTCACCGTGTGGAGGGTGCTATGTTGGCTGCTGCAAGGCGTATCAGGGGTAGGACTACTTGCACTCAAGGAGCAATAATTACATATAAAATAGAAGCAGGTCAGGCGTAGCTCATCACTCTGCCTTGGGGAGTGAGGGAGAGTCAGGGCTGGGACAAAAGACACTACGATGCTAAGTTGAACTTGATGATGCTAGAGAAATGAAAGCAATGCCCTGTGGGAGTTCTCAGGAAGAAGACAGAGCTGGTAAGATTGGGAAAGCCTTCATGGATGTAGTGACTAATACATGAACTTGGAAGAATAAATAAAATTTAAAGAAGTGAAGTTGAAACATAATCATGGGCAGAAACAAAAGCCTTTTAGTTGAGGATGTCTTAATAAGTTGAACTTTCTCTTCTTCCAAAGAGATCTGTAAATCACCATTTTGTCAGTGAATGACATAAAGGAGAGACTCAAAGTCTTATGATCTGGGTTATCTCAGCCAATGTTCTCAGGAAACTCTGGTCCAGAGAGGTCAAGTGCCAGTCCACAAACCCTGCGGACTTGTTGAAGGAATCAGATATTAGAGCCTGTCTCCTTATTTCCAGGCCACTGCTAAACTCAGTTTACTTACAAAACAAAACAGTGACGCAGGTGTCTGCACCTCTTGGGTTTTTCAATTTTTTCATTACTTAGGATGTTAATATAAAGGAAAAAATGCAAGTGATTTGTTTTGGTTTTTTTTTCTGCTGGGTGGTGGGATCTGAGATTTTTTTCTATACTATGTATATTGCTTTGCTACAGCTGCCGTAATAAAAATACCTCGGACTGGGTGACTTAAATAACAGAAGGTGATTTTCTCACAGTTTTGCGGACTGGAAGTCCAAGATCAAGGTGTTAGCAGGGTTGGTTTCTCCCTGGTTCTCTCTCCTTGGCTTCCAGATGCCTGTCTTCTCTCTGTGTCCTCATGTGGTTTTTCTCTATGTTTGCACATCCCTGGTGTCTCTTTCTTCTTGTAAAAACACCGGTCATGTGGGATTGGTCATATCATATGACCTCATTTAACCATAATTCCCTCTTTAAAGGCCCTACGTCCAAATATGATTACCTTCTAAGGTATTGGGTGTCGGAAATTCGACATACGAATTTGGGAGAGGCAGTTGAGCTCCTAACACTATATCATAGTTTTGGCTCAATGGGAGGGAATAATAATAGATGCCATTACTAGGAGGCAAGCATTTAGCATATGTTTTCCCATTTAATCCTCCCAATATATAGTTAAGCACAATTAGCATATAATTTTCATTATGATGATGAGGGAAATGATTCTGTGAGAGGGTAAATGATGGGGTTAGTACCACATATTTAGAAAATGGTAGAGTCAAGACTCAAATATAGTGTGTTGAGCTGTGGATCTATACTCCAGTATTTTTCGGTTTTTTTTTTAATTTTTAAATATTTTTACACAATTTGTAAATGTTACTTTCCACTTACAGTTATTAACAAAATACTGGCTGTACTCCCCGTGTTGTACAATACATCCTTGAGCCTATCTTACACCCAGTAGTTTGTACCTCCCTCTCTCCCACCCATATACTACCCCTCCCCCCCCACTGGTAACCTCTGGTTTGTTCTCCATATCTGTCTGCACCCCACTTTGGGACAGAGCTATGAGAGCCTCTGATTGGGGATGAAGGAGTGAGATCTCTCTAATCCCTTTAAAATTACATTTCCCTTTTCTCTAAGGCAAAGTTTTTGGGACACATTTTTGGGGTATATCCTCTGATATTTGGTCTATAGGCTTTTTGGAAATATAAGGAGGGTAATTTCTTCCCTTAGAAATAAAGAACGCACAAAGTGTATGTAGTTATTAATGTATGGAGGAGATTTACCTTAACGTCTCATACTAGTTTATTCTTACTAAGAGGTCACTTTTAGGCTGTCACCTGCAACCTTGCTCATAGCTGTTTGAAGGGTTGTACAGCCTGGGATCACTGCCCTTTCCAGGCTGACCCCCATTATTGCTCCTTTACTGGTGACACGTGGGGTCATTTTGCCCGTGTAGGAGCAGGTAGAAGGTACCTTCTGGTCTTTTAAGAGGTGAGTTTTCCTGAAGGTTGAATGTAAAAAGGTTTGCCAAAGAGGTGTCAGTGGAAAGTGGAATTTTTAAGTTGCACACAAAAATGGAGAAAAGCAAAATGGAGACTTCCAGTGTAAGGTTTCAAAGGTACAGACAAGTGTGCTGATAAAAACAGGCAATTCTCTCAGCATATTGCTCTCGTTTTATTTTTAATTACAGTGAGTTACAAGGTTAGTCCTGCTCTTTGGTTGCACTTTAATTATTCCCCCAATGTTGTCTTTCTGTGTTATGATCCCTTTAACAGGCGGGAAGAAATAGACATTTAATTAACCAGATGTCACTCAATAAATCTTGCGGTATTCTTTGTATCAGAAAAGCAAATGCAAACCAGTGAAAAAGGGCCTGAATTTTAAGCTTATTAATTTGGCATAGTTTAGGGTTTTGATGACACTGACGCTCTTGAAAGAAAATCGAGAAAGTCTTTTAAAATGTGAGGTAGAAAAGGGTTTCTTACGGGTCAGATGATCAGCACCGTGAATCATGTTATTTTTCTATATGTTTATCCATGATTTATTGGCTGTAGCATATTCTTAAAGCACTCTTTTCTTCAAATAAAGGAGGCTGATTACAGAGAAGGGTTCAACAAGGACAGGAAGTTGGAAGGTGGCTGGCACCTTAGATTTGATCAACAGCCATCCCCCTTCTTTGAAAATAGAACCCTGATTTTTGCTCACCTTCCTCCTAGGAGCATCTCCTTCAAGAATGGCTGGGCTCTTCCCAACCAAGGAGGTAACTCTTGATTACTCTAAGCCAATTATAGTGGTCTCATTCACTTTCCCAGGTAATTGGCTTAAATGTGTGCACGTGACAAAGCTCTGGCCAAGGAAGGAAAATCTACCAAGGGCTTCCGAGAAGGTTCCCCCCCTCACTAATAGGTATGTAGTGATATCACAATGTTATTGTATTTGCTGTAATTAGCAGCCACTTCATCCAAGTCAAGCTATTCCCAGATGGGTGCGATGTTTTAGGAAATTATCAGTGGCACATACTTTCCAAAGGGGTCCTGGAGGTACCTCCAGTGCTCTCTGTGTCAATATTCATTTTTGCTGGGGACACATCTACTGCCTAGTTTTTGTCATCTCACAGTATTTAGGGTGGAAGGGGTACTTAGAAACCCCAACAGCCCTGCAGAGAGGCTTTGAGAAGGAAACTGCTTGGGATAGATTAAGTAAAATCAGATATGAGTAGGTGAAATGGATTAAAGGGACAAGCTAGGGGATCATGTAGGGACATTTAGCAAGGTTATTTTGTTTGTGGTATATTCTTGAAACATTTGATACACTATTGAAACCTATTCCATTCCTTAATATGGAGGATTTTTGGACTAAGCAGGTTCACCGGCTACAAAGGTATGGATAACCAAGAACTAATTGACCAGATAAAACTAGTGCAATTTTCAGGCTGAGTGATTATGTGTCTATTACTGATCTTGTAGTCATCCCCTTGGGAAGCATAAAAACATTACAAAAATAAAAATACGGATGTGCCCTTTCCAGATATTAAAAACTGAATCTTTTACAAGGTGTGGTTCATCTTTGTTTAAAAAATTATAAAATCTTCCTTATTGATGTGCCATAAATCTGTCAAGTTGGCTAAGTACAAAAATAGATTTTATCTCTTTATCCTCCATAGTGAAATCTGTTTTATGGTTCCAAGTCAAGAAAATGATGTTCTGTATAACATTAATGTGAAATATTTCCAAATTATGATGTTTACATAACGATTTACCTTTTACAAAACATTTACACAACCGTTATTTCAACTGGAGTCACCAAATAGGAGAAATGTAAGGTTTAAACAAAATTTTTCTTGGAAATTCTGAAAGGAAATGATTCTTTTAAGTGTTTTGTTAATATCTTCTCTCTTCAGATATTATACCCTCTAACCCCAGTGTGTGTTTATTCTGTTATAATTTTGCCTTTAAGGTGACATGTTAATGATGTAGAAACTTATTTACAATACAATGAATCCTCAGCATAGCAAATATTTTCATTAAAGAAAACTCTTTCATTTTAATTTAATCCAGTTCACTTCAGCATTACTGATTGTGTGCTCACCGTGTGGAGGGTGCTATGTTGGCTGCTGCAAGGCGTATCAGGGGTAGGACTACTTGCACTCAAGGAGCAATAATTACATATAAAATAGAAGCAGGTCAGGCGTAGCTCATCACTCTGCCTTGGGGAGTGAGGGAGAGTCAGGGCTGGGACAAAAGACACTACGATGCTAAGTTGAACTTGATGATGCTAGAGAAATGAAAGCAATGCCCTGTGGGAGTTCTCAGGAAGAAGACAGAGCTGGTAAGATTGGGAAAGCCTTCATGGATGTAGTGACTAATACATGAACTTGGAAGAATAAATAAAATTTAAAGAAGTGAAGTTGAAACATAATCATGGGCAGAAACAAAAGCCTTTTAGTTGAGGATGTCTTAATAAGTTGAACTTTCTCTTCTTCCAAAGAGATCTGTAAATCACCATTTTGTCAGTGAATGACATAAAGGAGAGACTCAAAGTCTTATGATCTGGGTTATCTCAGCCAATGTTCTCAGGAAACTCTGGTCCAGAGAGGTCAAGTGCCAGTCCACAAACCCTGCGGACTTGTTGAAGGAATCAGATATTAGAGCCTGTCTCCTTATTTCCAGGCCACTGCTAAACTCAGTTTACTTACAAAACAAAACAGTGACGCAGGTGTCTGCACCTCTTGGGTTTTTCAATTTTTTCATTACTTAGGATGTTAATATAAAGGAAAAAATGCAAGTGATTTGTTTTGGTTTTTTTTTCTGCTGGGTGGTGGGATCTGAGATTTTTTTCTATACTATGTATATTGCTTTGCTACAGCTGCCGTAATAAAAATACCTCGGACTGGGTGACTTAAATAACAGAAGGTGATTTTCTCACAGTTTTGCGGACTGGAAGTCCAAGATCAAGGTGTTAGCAGGGTTGGTTTCTCCCTGGTTCTCTCTCCTTGGCTTCCAGATGCCTGTCTTCTCTCTGTGTCCTCATGTGGTTTTTCTCTGTGTTTGCACATCCCTGGTGTCTCTTTCTTCTTGTAAAAACACCGGTCATGTGGGATTGGTCATATCATATGACCTCATTTAACCATAATTCCCTCTTTAAAGGCCCTACGTCCAAATATGATTACCTTCTAAGGTATTGGGTGTCGGAAATTCGACATACGAATTTGGGAGAGGCAGTTGAGCTCCTAACACTATATCATAGTTTTGGCTCAATGGGAGGGAATAATAATAGATGCCATTACTAGGAGGCAAGCATTTAGCATATGTTTTCCCATTTAATCCTCCCAATATATAGTTAAGCACAATTAGCATATAATTTTCATTATGATGATGAGGGAAATGATTCTGTGAGAGGGTAAATGATGGGGTTAGTACCACATATTTAGAAAATGGTAGAGTCAAGACTCAAATATAGTGTGTTGAGCTGTGGATCTATACTCCAGTATTTTTCGGTTTTTTTTTTAATTTTTAAATATTTTTACACAATTTGTAAATGTTACTTTCCACTTACAGTTATTAACAAAATACTGGCTGTACTCCCCGTGTTGTACAATACATCCTTGAGCCTATCTTACACCCAGTAGTTTGTACCTCCCTCTCTCCCACCCATATACTACCCCTCCCCCCCCACTGGTAACCTCTGGTTTGTTCTCCATATCTGTCTGCACCCCACTTTGGGACAGAGCTATGAGAGCCTCTGATTGGGGATGAAGGAGTGAGATCTCTCTAATCCCTTTAAAATTACATTTCCCTTTTCTCTAAGGCAAAGTTTTTGGGACACATTTTTGGGGTATATCCTCTGATATTTGGTCTATAGGCTTTTTGGAAATATAAGGAGGGTAATTTCTTCCCTTAGAAATAAAGAACGCACAAAGTGTATGTAGTTATTAATGTATGGAGGAGATTTACCTTAACGTCTCATACTAGTTTATTCTTACTAAGAGGTCACTTTTAGGCTGTCACCTGCAACCTTGCTCATAGCTGTTTGAAGGGTTGTACAGCCTGGGATCACTGCCCTTTCCAGGCTGACCCCCATTATTGCTCCTTTACTGGTGACACGTGGGGTCATTTTGCCCGTGTAGGAGCAGGTAGAAGGTACCTTCTGGTCTTTTAAGAGGTGAGTTTTCCTGAAGGTTGAATGTAAAAAGGTTTGCCAAAGAGGTGTCAGTGGAAAGTGGAATTTTTAAGTTGCACACAAAAATGGAGAAAAGCAAAATGGAGACTTCCAGTGTAAGGTTTCAAAGGTACAGACAAGTGTGCTGATAAAAACAGGCAATTCTCTCAGCATATTGCTCTCGTTTTATTTTTAATTACAGTGAGTTACAAGGTTAGTCCTGCTCTTTGGTTGCACTTTAATTATTCCCCCAATGTTGTCTTTCTGTGTTATGATCCCTTTAACAGGCGGGAAGAAATAGACATTTAATTAACCAGATGTCACTCAATAAATCTTGCGTTATTCTTTGTATCAGAAAAGCAAATGCAAACCAGTGAAAAAGGGCCTGAATTTTAAGCTTATTAATTTGGCATAGTTTAGGGTTTTGATGACACTGACGCTCTTGAAAGAAAATCGAGAAAGTCTTTTAAAATGTGAGGTAGAAAAGGGTTTCTTACGGGTCAGATGATCAGCACCGTGAATCATGTTATTTTTCTATATGTTTATCCATGATTTATTGGCTGTAGCATATTCTTAAAGCACTCTTTTCTTCAAATAAAGGAGGCTGATTACAGAGAAGGGTTCAACAAGGACAGGAAGTTGGAAGGTGGCTGGCACCTTAGATTTGATCAACAGCCATCCCCCTTCTTTGAAAATAGAACCCTGATTTTTGCTCACCTTCCTCCTAGGAGCATCTCCTTCAAGAATGGCTGGGCTCTTCCCAACCAAGGAGGTAACTCTTGATTACTCTAAGCCAATTATAGTGGTCTCATTCACTTTCCCAGGTAATTGGCTTAAATGTGTGCACGTGACAAAGCTCTGGCCAAGGAAGGAAAATCTACCAAGGGCTTCCGAGAAGGTTCCCCCCCTCACTAATAGGTATGTAGTGATATCACAATGTTATTGTATTTAATTTGCATATTCCTGATGACTTATGGTGGGGAGCTTTTTTTTTTTTTTTAGAACTCATTCAAATCTTTACTGAATACCTTCGTAGTCAATGAATCTGGCTTGAGTTTCTACCATGAAGTTGCACACATCATCTTCCTCAGGAATGTTAGTTCATCATATATATTTGGTGTTTCACATACATTGAGTTTACTGATACATTTCACTAGAACAAGAACCTGGATTTAAAGACCATGGAATATATTCTAGAGACTTTTTACTAATATCAACACCTGAGAGAAGATTATAGGCCTTAAAAAAAAACCATAGTTTGTCACCATCTAATAGTACATAAGGGAGCATTTTAAACTATGCTTATTTGCCATCTGTATATCTTTGGCAAAGTGTCTGTTAAGGTCTTTGGTCTATTTTTTAAAATCCTGTTGTTTTGATTTTTATTGTTGAGTTTTAAGAGTTCCTTGTATATTTTGGATAACAGTCCTTTGTCAGAGCTGCATTTTGCAAATATTTTCTCCCAGTTTGTTTCTTTTCATTCTCTTGAAGTCCAGCTTATAGATTCTTTCTTTCATGGATTGTGCTTTTGGTATTGTATCAAAAAATCGTTGCGCCATTCAAGGTCATCTAGATTTTCTCCTATGTTATCTTCTAAGAGTTTTATAGTTTTGTATTTTACATTAGGATCTGTAATCCATTTTGTGTTAATTTTGTGGAAGGTGTAAAGTCTCTATCTAGGTTCATTTTTTTGCATGTGGACATCCAGTTGTTCCAGCACCATTTGCTGAAAAGACTATCTTTGCTCCATTGTAGATAGATTTTGTACATATTTTATTAGATTTATAGTGAAATATTTCATTTTGGTGGTTGGTAATGTAAATGGCATTGTGTTTTTAATTTCAAATTCCACTTGTTCATTATTGGTATATAGGAAAGCGATTGACTTTTATATGTTAAGCTCATATCCTGCAACCTTGCTATAATTGCTTAGTAGTTCTGGAGTTTGTTGTTGTTGATTCTCTCAGATTTTCTACATAGTTATGTCACCTGCAAACAAAACTGGTTTTACTTCTTTTTTCCTAGTGTGTATACCTTGTATTTCCTTGTCTTATTGCATAGCTAGGACTTCCAGTATGATGTTGAAAGGAATTGTGAGAAGGGTCATCCTTGCTTTGTACCTGATTTTAGTGAGAAAGCTTCGTTTCTTACCATTAAGCCTGATGTCAGTTGTAGGTTTTCTTATAGATATTCTTTATCAAGATGAAGAAGTTACCCTCTAGTCCTAGTTTACTGAGTGCTTTTATGATGAATGGGTGTTGGATTTTGTCAAATGCTTTTTCTGCACCTGTTGATAAAATCATATGATTTTTTTTCTTCTTTAGGTGGGTGGTGTGATAGATTACATAATTGATTTTCAAGTGTTAAACCAGCCTTGCCTTAGTTGGGATAAATCCTACTTGGTCATGGTGTATAATTCTTTTCATACATTGTTGAATTCAATTTGCTAATGTTTTGTTGAGAATTTTTGCTTCTGTGTTCATGAGAGATATTGGCCTCTAATTTATTTTCTTGCAATGCCTTTGTCTGAGTAACGCTGGCCTCATAGAATGAGTTAGGAAGTATTCCCTCTGTTTCTATCTTCGAAATAGATTGCAAAGTGTTGGTATAATTTCTTCCTCAAAGGTTTAGCAGAATTCATTAGTGAACCCATCTGGACCTAGTGCTTCCTATTTTGAAAGCACTGTTATTAATTAATAAATTTCTTTAATAGATATAGGCCTATTCAGATTGTCTACTTTAGAACCTATTTTTTGAGACATTGCTGAACTACTGAATTAGCCATCCCCCAAACTGACCTACCTTCACATTTCTAGTTATGTGAGATGATAGATGGCCCTAACTTGTAAGTTTCTTTGGGTCAGGTTTTCTCTAATTTTCAGATGAAAGCACTCTAGTTAGTATGTTTCAAATTTTTTTCCCCAGAATCATCTGTAACTGCTCATCAATTTGAACTCCTTCCCATCTTGTACTCCACCTAAAATGCTATTTTCTGGCTTCTCAGACCATACAGAGCCTGAAATCTCATATTCTATATGAAATCTCCCCAAAACTTCCTGCAAAGAGTCCCCTCTTCTGAACTTCTAGAATAGTACCTCTCAAACTTTAATGCTCTTAGGAGTCATGTGGAGATCTTGTAAACATGAAGATTCTGATTCAGCCGGTGTGGAGTGTGGGACCTAAGATTCCAAATTTCTGAAGAGCTCCCAGGGGTTACCAATGCTGCTGATCCATATACAACATTTTGAGTAAAAAAGGCCCTCGTTGATAACACTCATTTGGTACTAGATCACATGCAGTGTTACATATGATGTAACTTTCATGAGTTTATGTCTCTTTTCCAATTAGATTTCAAACTTTTTGAAGATGGGAGCTATGCCTTCTTCTTTGAATCCATGACCACACTCAACACAGTGCTTTACACAAAGTATCTGTTAATCAAGTGAAGGGATAAATGAATTAAGGAAAAGGAGACAAAGTTAAATGTAACTTTTTTTGATAAAGAGGAATTCATTATCTCAAATAACTGCAGAATTCATTGAGATGGATTGATTCTGCCTTTGGTAACTGCCAAATATTTTGGACCAGCACTTCCATGGATAACTAAAAATTCTAGACAAAATATGAAAAATAACTACCTAAAGGCACTGGAAATTGAACAAAAGCAGGCACATACTGGAGAGGAGGTGACACTGGGAGAAAGAAATACCATGTTGTGAGATCTTTTGCATTTTGCCTGAGGTTCCAGTTAGCCTTGTGGAAGGACCTATAAACAACAAAAAAGTACCTCTTATAATCTTACTTGTTAAAAGAAATAGAGGACAGTATCTAGAGAAGCCACAGCCACTGGAAAGTGAAGAAGAAATCTTAGGAAGAAAAGAGCCAGAGAAGGGGAACCCAAAATTCTGTGCATAAACTCTGCCCAAGTTTCTTGCTGGTCCAAGACCATGCATATGTGGGGCAGGTTCCAAGTAGTTCAGCTATGGCTAAAGGAACTGAAGTGTGATTTGAGCTGCTGCTCATCATAGAAGAGGCAAGAGTTTTCAGTTTGAGTTCAACCAACTTAACTGACAACAAAATTAATACTCTTCAAAGGAACATAACAGTATCCAGAGTTTGTGTAGTATATCACTCACAGTGTTCAAGATAAAATCCAAAAGTACTTGACATATGAAGGAACAAGAAAATTTGATCTTTCTCCTGAAAGTCAATCACCAGAGACTGACTCTAAGATTACCCAGATGTTGGAATTAGTAGATAAGGATTTTAAAGAAGCCAATTAAACCTACGTTCAAGTATATCAAGAATGTGCTCATTTAATGAATTCAAAGGTAGTTAATATTATCAGGAAAATAGATATTATAAAAAATATCAAATGGAAATCCTGAAACTGAAAAATGCATCATCTAAAATGTCAAAAATCCAGTCAATAGGCTTAAAAGCAAAAAGAAGAGTCAGTCTTGGAGATACTGTTGGTTCGGTTCCAGACCACTACAATAAAATGAATATTGTAATAAAGCAGATCACACAAACTTTTTGGTTTCTCAGTGCATATAAAAGTTATGCTGGGCTTCCCTGGTGGCGCAGTGGTTGCGCGTCCGCCTGCCGATGCAGGGGAACCGGGTTCGCGCCCCGGTCCGGGAGGATCCCACGTGCCGCGGAGCGG
>NC_041224.1:3416563-3423745 GCF_002837175.3 Physeter macrocephalus | reverse complement strand
TGCCGCGGAGCGGCTGGACCCGTGGGCCATGGCCGCTGGGCCTGCGCGTCCGGAGCCTGTGCTCCGCAACGGGAGAGGCCGCAGCAGAGGAAGGCCTGCATACCACAAAAAAAAAAAAAAAAAAAAAAAAATTATGTTGACACTATACTGTACTCTATTAAGTGTTCAATAGCATTATGTCTAAAAGAAAGCAAATACCTTAATTAAAAAACACTTTATTGGTTAAAAAAAATGCTAACTATCTTCTGAGCCTTCAGTGAGTTGTAATCTTTTTGCTGGTGGAGGGTCTTGCGCCAGTGTTGATGGCTGCTGACTGATCATCAGGGCGGTGGCTGCTGAAGGCTGGGGTGGCCGTGGCAGTTTCTTAAATAAGACCACGGTGAAGTTTGTCACATTGATGGACTCTTCCTGTTATGAACAATTTCTCTGTAGCATATAGTGCTGTTTGATAGCATTTTACCCACAATAGAACTTCTTTCAAAATTGGAGTCAGTCTTCTCAAACCCTGCTGCTGCTTTATCAACTAAGTTTATGTCATATTCTGAATCTTTTGTTGTCATTTCAACAGTCTTCACAGCATCTTCACTAGGAATAGATTCCATCTCATTACGCCACTTTCTTTTCTCATCCATAAGAAACAATTCTTCATCCATTAAAGTTTTATCATGAGATGGCAGCAACTCGGTCACATCTTCAAGCTCTATTTCTAATTGTGTTGAATAGTTCTCTTGCTATTTCTGCCATAGCTGCAATTACTTCCTTCACTGAAGTCTTGAACCCCTCAAAGTCATTCATGAGAGCTGGAATTAACTTCTTCCAGATTCCTGTTACTACTGATATTTTGACCTCTTCCCATGTTCTTATGGCATCTAGAATGTTGACTTCTTTCTGGAAGGTATTCAATTTACTTTTCCCAGATACGTCAGAGGAATCACTATCTGTGGCAGCTATAACCTTAGGAAATGCATTTCTTAAATAATACTTGAAAGTTGAAATGACTCCTTGATCCGTGGACTACAGAATGCATGTTGTGTTAGCAGGCATGAAAACAACATGAATCTCATGGTAGACCTCCATCAGAGCTCTTGGGTGACCAGGTACATTGGCAATAAGCAGTCATATTTTGAAAGGAATCTTTGAGCAGTAGGTGTCAACAGTGGGTTTAAAATATTCAGTAAACCATGTTGTAAACATATATGCTGTCATCCAGGTCTTGTTCCATTTATGGAGCACAGATGGAGTAGATGTAGCATAATTCTTAAGGACGCTGGCATTTTTTGAATGGTTAATGAGCACTGCCTCCAACCTAAAGTCAGCAGGTGCATTAGCCCCTAACAAGAGAGTCAGACTATCCTCTGAAGCTTTGAAGCCAGGCATTGACTTCTTCTCTCTAGCTATGAAAATCTGAGATGGCATTTTCTTCCAACGTAAGGCTGTTTTGTCTACATTGAAAAATCTGTTTAGTGTAGCCATCTTTGTCAACTATTTTAGCTAGATCTTCTTTATAACTTGCTGAAGCTTCTACATCAGTACTTGCTGTTTCACCTGGCACTTTTATGTTATGAAGACTTTATGTCAAGGCTTTCCTTCAACCTCATGAACCAACCTCTGCTAGCTTTAAACTTCTCTTCTTCAGCTTCCTCACCTCTCTCAGCCTTCATAGAATTGAAGAGAGTTAGTACTTTGCTCTGGGTTAGGCTTTGGCTTCAGGGAATGTTGTGTCTGGTTTGATCTTCTGTTCAGACCATGAAAACTTCCGCCATATCGGCAAGAAGGCTGTTTTGCTTTCTTAACATTCATGTGTTCCCTGGAGTAGCTCTTTCGATTTCCTTCAGGAACTTCAACTTTGCATTCACAACTTGGCTAACTCTTTGGTGCAGGAGGACTAGCTTTCAGCCTACCTCAGCTTTCAACATGCCTTCCTCATTCAGCTTAATCGTTTCTAGCTTTTGATTTAAAGTGAGAGACATATGACCTTCCCTTCACTTGAACACTTAGAGGCCGTTATAGAATTAGTAATTGGCCTAATTTCAATATTGCATCTCAGGAATAGGGGGACCTGAGGAGAGAGACACAGATGGGGGAACGGCCAGTTGGTAGAGCAGTCAGAACACACACAACACTTGTCGATTAAGTTCACCGTCTTATATGGGGGTAGTTTGTGATACCCCGAAACAGTTACAATAGTAACATCAAAGATCACTGATCACAGATCACCATAACAAATATACTAATGATGCAAAAGTTTGAAATACTGCAAGAATTATCAAAACTGCCGCAAAGACACGAAGTGAGCAAATGCTATTGGAAAAATGGCACTGATAGACTTGCTCCATGAAGAGTTGCTACCAACAGTAAACTTGTAAAAAAAAAAATAAATAAATAAATAAATAAATAAAAAATAAAAATAAAAAAAAAATGCGGTACCTGCACTGCAAAGCGCGATAAAATGAAGTACAATAAATTGAACCTCAGAAATGACAGCTGTGGCTAGTCTTAAGACTTTCTGGGGACCAAGTACCATTTCAAGGACCTCAGGAATTCACTGTTTTTCTGAGGTAAAGACTTTGAAACTCAGGAAAATTTGGGGAGTTTACAAGGTTCTTAATTCTGTCAAACAGCAGTTGAAAATCTTTAGTGAACTCAGAAGAGACATGCCGACCAGCAATGTTCCGGGTATCTATTTGATGGCAGCCCTATTAGGGAAGCCCCAGAAGGTACTGGATGACACCAACCCAATTAGACTGATCGGAATCTGATCAGCTCTGAGAATGCAATTAAGCAATGCCACTGCGATGTTAATATTATGGCACTTCCAGAATAACAGAAATATCTGATATTGCTGAAACAAAAGAGAAAACTTAAAAGGCATTAAAAAGTAGACACATCATCATTTGGCAACCACCACAGTAATAATACTTGCAGGCAAGGATCAAGAAAGCAACCTAAAACTAGTAGGTGAAAACTTGATGAGAAAGAGGGTATTTATATTGCCTCAGAGTAGCTCCCCAGAATATATTTATTAATTACAAAGAGAAAAACATAGATTTACACTGGCAGGAGCCACCTCAACTAGGTGATCAAAGTAAACATCACTAATAATGAGACATACAGGTGTCATGTGCCTCTCGTCATCATGTACTGAGAAGGACATAACATTTCTCCAAAAACTGCATAACGTAAATCTACTCATGAGGAAACATCAGGCAGACCAAATACAGGACCTGTAAACTTCTTGAATGCCAGGGTCACGGAGGACAGAGAAAGATTGAGGAACTGTAAGAAGATAAAGATATATGACAACTAAATGTAGTGTATGGCCCTGGATGGGAAAAAATAACTTTTTTCTTTTGCTGTCAAGGACATTAGTAGAATAATTAATGAAATTTGACTAAATTCTGTGGATTAGATAAGAGATTTGTGTGAATAATTTCTTTTTTTAGAAATATATATATGTTTAATATTTATTTACTTGGTTGCACCAGGTCTTAGTTGCAGCAGGCAGGCTCCTTAGTTGTGGCTCGCTGCTCCTTAGTTGCAGCTCGCTGCCTCCTTAGTTGTGGCACGTGGGCTCCTTAGTTGTGGCATGTGAACTCTTAGTTGAGGCATGTGCGTGGGACCCAGTTCCCTGATCAGGGATCAAACCCGGGCCCCCTGCATTGGGAGCATGGAATCAACCACTGCGCCACCAGGGAAGTCCTGTGAATAAGTTCTTAATTTTGATAATTGAACTGTGCTTAAATAAAAGAATGCCTTTGCCCTTTCAAAAAAATTATTTTTTTAGAATAATTTTAGGTTCACAGAAAAATTGAGCAGAAATCACAGAGTTCCCATATACCTCCTGTCCCTACACACGTACAACCTTCTCCACTACCGACAGCCCGCACCACCGTGGTACACTTGTTACAATCAATGAATCTATATTTAAACGTTATTTCCACCCAAAGTTTATAGTGTACTTTAGGGTCCATTCTTAGTGTTGTGATACTTTTACTTTACCCATAGTTTTTCCTTTTCCAGAATAGTCATATAGTTGGAATCATTCAGTGTATAGTCTCTTCAGATGGGCTTCTTTCGCTTAGTAATATGCATTTAAGGTTGCTCCATGTCTTTTCATGGCTCAGTAGCTCATTTCTTCTTAGCACTGAATAATGTTCCATTGTCTGGATATACCACAGTTAATTTATCCACTCACCTACTCAAGAATATCTTGGTTGCATCCAAGTTTTGACAATGATGAATAAAGCTGCTGTCAACATCCATGTGTAGGTTTTTGTGTAGACATAGGTTTTCAGCTCCTTTGAGTACATACTTAGCAGTACGGTTGCTGGATTGTATGGTAGGAGTGTGTTTAGCTTTGCAAGAAACTGTCTTCCAAAGTGACTGTACCGTTTTACATTCCCATCAGCAATAAGAGAAGTTCCTGTTGCTCCACATCCTCATCAGCACTTGGTATTGTCAGTGTTTTGGATTTAGGACATTCTAATAGGTGGCTAGCCCTTGTTTTAAAGAAATGTACACTACGGTATTTGTGGGTAAAGAGGCATTGCAATATACTCTTACATAGTTCAGAAAAAAATTGTGCGTGCTTATGTATATGTGTCCATCTATAGCACACAGTAGACTCTTACAAAGTAGTAAATATCAATACTGATCCATCTACTTTATACTAGCTTCACCTCCCCCCCACCCACCTCCTTTACCTAATCTTCAGCTTCCTTCTTTCTGTTTTATATCCAAAATAACAGGAAGAAAGACTTACTATAGTGGTGGGGTTTGTGGGAAGAGGTGAGAGAAACACATTTCAGTTCCTTCTGGCTCTGACCGTAAATTCTGGAGCAATCGTTTTCAAACTTTGGCCGCACATGGGCTCACTCAAGGAGTTTTAAACAAATACTGATGCCTACGTCCATCCCTGGAGATTGTGGTTTAATTAGATTGGGGTCTGGTCTGGAGATTCAAAACCTCTCCAGGTTATTCCAATGTGCAGAAAAGTTTGAGAGCCACTACTCTCGAGTGACCTTATGATTTACAAATGCAAAGAAAAAATTTTAACAAGGAAGTTGAGTCCTGGATTTATTAAACATTTAAATCCTCTAAATCCTGTAGAGGTAGGTATCTCTTGTGTTTTTTAGCAAAGCAAACTTTGTGCATTCAGAGGAGCACAAAGTGATTTTTTAAACATCTTTATTGGAGTATAATTGCTTTACAATGTTGTACTAGTTTCTGCTGTATAACAAAGTGAATCAGCTATGTGCATACGTATATCCCCATATCCCCTCCCTGTGGTGTCTCCCTCCCACCCCTCTAGATGATCACAAAGCACCGAGCTGATCTCCCTGTGCTATGCGGCTGCTTCCCACTACTATCTATTTTACGTTTGGTAATGTATATATGTCCATACCACTCTCTCACTTTGTCCCAGCTTACCCTTCCCTCTGCTATGTAGTCAAGTCCATTCTCTACATCTGTGTCTGTATTCCTGTCCTGCCCCTAGGTTCATGAGACGTTTTTTTCTTTTTTTAGATTCCATATATATATGTTAGCATACGATACTTGTTTTCCTTTTTCTGACTTACTTCACTCTGTATGACACAGTCTAGGTCCATCTACCTCACTACAAAGAATTCAATTTCGTTTCTTTTTATGGCTGAGTAATATTCCATTGTATATATGTGCCATGTCTTCATCTTTTTTTTTTTTAACATCTTTATTGGAGTATAATTGCTTTACAATGGTGTGTTAGTTTCTGCTTTATAACATAGTAAATCAGCTATACATATACATATATCCTCCCTCTTGCATCTCCCTCCTACCCTCCCTATCCCACCCCTCTAGGTGGTCACAAAGCACCGAGCTGATCTCCCTGTGCTATGCGGCTGCTTCCCACTAGGTATCTGTTTTACATTTGGTAGTATATATAAGTCCATGCCACTCTCTTACTTTGTCCCAGCTTACGCTTCCCCCTCCCCTATCCTCAAATCCATTCTCTATGTCTGCGTCTTTCTTCCTGTCCTGCCTCTAGGTTCTTCATAACCATTTTTCTTTTTTCTTTAGATTCCATATACATGTGTTAGCATATGGTATTTATTTTTCTCTTTCTGACTGACTTCACTCTGTATGACAGATTCTAGGTCCATCCACCTCACTACAAATAACTCAATTTCGTTTCTTTTTATGGCTGAGTAATATTCCATTGTATATATGTGCCACATCTTCTTTATCCATTGATCTGTTGATGGACACTTAGGTTTCTTCCATGTCCCGCTATTGTAAATAGTGCTGCAATGAATGTTCTGGTACATGACATTTTTTTGAAATAAATTAATTTTTTTAATTTATTATTTCTGGCTGTGTTGGGTCTTCATTGCTGCATGCGGGCTTTCTCTAGTTGCGGCGAGCAGGGGCTACTCTTCATTGCGGTGCATGGGCTTCTCACTGCGGCGGCTGCTATCGTTGTGGCTCACGGGCTCTAGAGTGCAGGCTTAGTAGTTGTGGTGCACGGGCTTAGTTGCTCCGCAGCACGTGGGATCTTCCCAGACCAGGGCTTGAAACTGTGTCCCCTTCATTGGCAGGCAGATTCTTAACCACTGTGCCACCAAGGAAGCCCACATGACTCTTTTTGAATTGTGGTTTTCTCAGGGTATATGCCCAGTAGTGGGATTGCTAAGTCATATGGTAGTTCTATTTTTAGCTTTTTAAGGAATCTCCTTACTGTTGTCCATACCGACTGTATCAATTTACATTCCCACCAACAGTGCAAGAGGGTTCCCTTTTCTCCACACCCTCTCCAGCATTTATTGTTTGTAGATTTTTTGATGATGGCCATTCTGATGGGTGTGAGGTGATACCTCATTGTAGTTCTGATTTGCATTTCTCTTAATGATTAGTGATGTTGAGCATCCTTTCATGTGTTCGTTGGCGATCTGTATATCTTCTTTGGAGATGTGTCTCTTTAGGTCTTCTGCCCTTTTTTGGATTGGGTTGTTTGTTTTTCTGATATTGAGCTGCATGAGCTGCTTGTATATTTTTGAGATTAATCCTTTGTCAGTTGCTTTGCTGGAAAATATTTTCTCCCATTCTGAGGGTTGTCTTTTCGTCTTGTTTATGGTTTCCTTTGCTGTGCAAAAGTAAGTTTCATTAGGTCCCATTTGTTTATTTTTGTTTTTATTTCCATTTCTC
>NC_041224.1:3413353-3415618 GCF_002837175.3 Physeter macrocephalus | reverse complement strand
ATTCCATATATATGTGTTAGCATACGGTATTTGTTTTTCTCTTTCTGACTTACTTCACTCTGTATGACAGATTCTAGGTCCATCCACCTCACTACAAATAACTCAATTTCGTTTCTTTTTATGGCTGAGTAATATTCCATTGTATATATGTGCCACATCTTCTTTATCCATTGATCTGTTGATGGACACTTAGGTTTCTTCCATGTCCCGCTATTGTAAATAGTGCTGCAATGAATGTTCTGGTACATGACATTTTTTTGAAATAAATTAATTTTTTTAATTTATTATTTCTGGCTGTGTTGGGTCTTCATTGCTGCATGCGGGCTTTCTCTAGTTGCGGCGAGCAGGGGCTACTCTTCATTGTGGTGCATGGGCTTCTCACTGCGGTGGCTGCTATAGTTGTGGCTCACATTGCTGCATGCGGGCTTTCTCTAGTTGCGGCGAGCAGGGGCTACTCTTCATTGCGGTGCATGGGCTTCTCACTGCGGCGGCTGCTATCGTTGTGGCTCACGGGCTCTAGAGTGCAGGCTTAGTAGTTGTGGTGCATGGGCTTAGTTGCTCCGCAGCACGTGGGATCTTCCCGGACCAGGGCTTGAAACTGTGTCCCCTTCATTGGCAGGCAGATTCTTAACCACTGTGTCACCAAGGAAGCCCACATGACTCTTTTTGAATTGTGGTTTTCTCAGGGTATATGCCCAGTAGTGGGATTGCTAAGTCATATGGTAGTTCTATTTTTAGCTTTTTAAGGAATCTCCTTACTGTTGTCCATACCGACTGTATCAATTTACATTCCCACCAACAGTGCAAGAGGGTTCCCTTTTCTCCACACCCTCTCCAGCATTTATTGTTTGTAGATTTTTTGATGATGGCCATTCTCTCTTTAGGTCTTCTGCCCTTTTTTGGATTGGGTTGTTTGTTTTTCTGATATTGAGCTGCATGAGCTGCTTGTATATTTTTGAGATTAATCCTTTGTCAGTTGCTTTGCTGGAAAATATTTTCTCCCATTCTGAGGGTTGTCTTTTCGTCTTGTTTATGGTTTCCTTTGCTGTGCAAAAGTAAGTTTCATTAGGTCCCATTTGTTTATTTTTGTTTTTATTTCCATTTCTCAATGAGGTGGGTCAAAAAGGATCTTCCTGTGATGTATGTCATAGAGTGTTCTGCCTATGTTGTTTTCCTCTAAGAGTTTGATAGTGTCTGGCCTTACATTTAGGTCTTTTGTTTTTCCATACAAATTGTGAAATTTTTTGTTCTAGTTCTGTGAAAAATGCCAGTGGTAGTTTGATAGGGATTGCATTGGATCTGTAGATTGCTTTGGGTAGTAGAGTTATTTTCACAATGTTGATTCTTCCAATCCAAGAACATGGTATATATCTCCATCTGTATCGTCTTTAATTTCTTTCATCAGTGTCTTATACTTTTTTTATGACCTTTTTTTTTCTTAGATTCTATATATATGTGTTAGCATACGGTATTTGTTTTTCTCTTTCTGACTTATTTCACTCTGTATGACAGACTCTAGGTCCGTCCACCTCACCACAAATAACTCAATTTCATTTCTTTTTATGGCTGAGTAATATTCTATTGTATATATGTGTCACATCTTCTTGATCCATTCATCCGATGATGGATACTTAAGTTGCTTCCATCTCTTGGCTATTGTAAACAGAGCGGCAATGAACATTTTTGTACATGACTGTTTTTGAATTATGGTTTTCTCAGGGTATATGCCCAGTAGTGGGATTGCTGGGTCGTATGGTAGTTCTATTTGTAGTTTTTTATTTATTTATTTTTTTGTGGTACGCGGGCCTCCAACCACCACTGCCTCTCCCGTTGCAGAGCACAGGCTCCGGACGCGCAGGCCCAGCGGCCATGGCCCACGGGCCCAGCCGTTCCGTGGCATGCGGGATCCTCCCAGACCGGGGCGTGAACCCGCGTCCCCTGCATCGGCAGGCGGACTCCCAGCCACTGCGCCACCAGGGAAGCCCTTTTTGTAGTTTTTTAAGGAACCTCCATACGGTTGACCATAGTGACTGTATCAATTTACATTCCCACCAACAGTGCAAGAGGGTTCCCTTTTCTCCACACCCTCTCCAGCATTTGCTGTTTGTAGATTTTCTGATGATGGCCATTCTGACCGGTGTGAGATGATATCTCATTGTAGTTTTGATTTGCATTTCTCTAATGATTAATGATGTTGAGCATTCTTTCATGTGTTTGTTGGCAATCTGTGTATCTTCTTTGGAGAAATGTCTACTTAGGTCTTCT
>NC_041224.1:3397485-3413041 GCF_002837175.3 Physeter macrocephalus | reverse complement strand
CTCCATACTGTTCTCCATAGTGGCTGTATCAATTTACATTATTCCCACCAGCAGTGCAAGAGGGTTCCCTTTTCTCCACACCCTCTCCAGCATTTATTGTTTCTAGAGTTTTTGATGATGGCCAATCTGACCGGTGTGAGATGATATCTCATTGTCGTTTTGATTTGCATTTCTCTAATGATTAATGATGTTGAGCATTCTTTCATGTGTTTGTTGGCGATCTGTATATCTTCTTTGGAGAAATGTCTATTTAGTTCTTCTGCCCATTTTTGGATTGGGTTGTTTGTTTTTTTGTTATTGAGCTGCAAGAGTTGCTTATAAATTTTGGATATTAGTCCTTTGTCAGTTGCTTCGTTTGCAAATATTTTCTCCCATTCTGTGTGTTGTCCTTTCATTTTGTTGATGGTTTCCTTTGCTGTGCAAAAGCTTTTAAGTTTCATTCGGTCTCATTTGTTTATTTTTGTTTTTATTTCCATTTCTCTAGGAGATGGGTCAAAAAGGATCTTGCTGTGATTTATGTCATAGAGTGTTCTGCCTATGTTTTCCTCTAAGAGTTTGATAGTGTCTGGCCTTACATTTAGGTCTTTAATCCATTTTGAGCTTATTTTTGTGTATGGTGTTAGGGAGTGTTCTAATTTCATTCTTTTACATGTAGCTGTCCAGTTTTCCCAGCACCACTTATTGAAGAGGCTGTCTTTTCTCCACTGTATATTCTTGCCTCCTTTATCAAAGACAAGATGGCCATATGTGTGTGGGTTTATCTCTGAGCTTTCTGTCCTCTTCCATTGATCTATATTTCTGTTTTTGTTCCATACCATACTGTCTTGATTACTGTAGCTTTGCAGTATAGTCTGAAGTCAGGGAGCCTGATTCCTCCAGCTCCATTTTTCGTTCTCAAGATTGCTTTGGCTATTCGGGGTCTTTTGTGTTTCCATACAAATTGTGAAATTTTTTGTTCTAGTTCTGTAAAAAATGCCAGTGGTAGTTTGATAGGGATTGCATTGAATCTGTAGATTGCTTTGGGTAGTACAGTCATTTTCACAATGTTGATTCTTCCAATCCAAGAACATGGTATGTCATCTGCAAACAGTGACAGCTTTACTTCTTCTTTTCTGATTTGGATTCCTTTTATTTCTTTTTCTTCTGATTGCTGTGGCTAGAACTTCCAAAACTATGTTGAATAAGAGTGGTTAGAGTGAGCAACCTTGTCTTGTTCCTGATCTTAGTGGAAATGGTTTCAGTTTTTCACCATTGAGGACAATGTTGGCTGTGGGTTTGTCATATATGGCCTTTATTATGTTGAGGGAAGTTCCCTGTATGCCTACTTTCTGGAGGGTTTTTATCATAAATCGGTGTTGAATTTTGTCGAAAGCATTCTCTGCATCTATTGAGATGGTCGTATGGTTTTTCTCCTTCAGTTTGTTAATATGGTGTATCACGTTGATTGATTTGCGTATATTGAAGAATCCTTGCATTCCTGGAATAAACCCCACTTGATCATGGTGTATGATCCTTTTAATGTGCTATTGGATTCTGTTTGCTAGTATTTTGTTGAGGATTTTTGCATCTATGTTCATCAGTGATATTGGCCTGTAGTTTTCTTTTCTTCTGTGACATCTTTGTCTGGTTTTGGTATCGGTATAGTATCATGTCATCTGCAAACAGTGACAGTTTTACTTCTTTTCCTATTTGGGTTCCTTTTATTTCATTTTCTTCTCTGATTGCTGTGGCTAAAACTTACAAAACTATGTCGAATAATAGTTGGGAGAGTGGGCAACCTTGTCTTTTTCCTGATCTTAGAGGAAATGCTTGCAGTTTTTCACCGTTGAGAATGATGTTGGCTGCGAGTTTGTCATATATGGCTTTTATCATGTTGAGGTAGTTTCCCTCCATGCCTACCTTGTGGAGAGTTTTTTATCATAAATGGTGTTGAATTTTGTCAAAAGGTTTTTCTGCATCTGTTGAGATGATCATATGGTTTTTATCCTTTAATTTGTTAATATGGTATATCACATTGATTGATCTGTGTATATTGATGAAGTATATTGAAGAATCCTTGCATCCCTGGGATAAATCCCACTTGATCGTGGTGTATGATCCTTTTACTGTGCTGTTGGATTCTGTTTGCTAGTATTTTGTTGAGGATTTTTGCATCTATGTTCATCAGTGATATTGGCCTGTAGTTTTCTTTTTTGGGACATCTTTTTCTGGCTTTGTTATCAGGGTGATGGGGGCCTCGTAGAATGAGTTTGGGAGTGTTCCTCCCTCTGCTATATTTTGGAAGAGTTTGAGAAGGAATTGTGTTAGCTCTTCTGTAAATGTTTGATAGAATTCGCCTGTGAAGCCATCTGGTCCTGGGCTTTTGTTTGTTGGAAGATTTTTAATCACAGTCTCAATTTCAGTGCTTGTGATTGGTCTGTTCATATTTTCTATTTCTTCCTGGTTCAGTCTCGGCAGCTTGTGCATTTCTAAGAATTTGTCCATTTCTTCCAGGTTGTCCATTTTATTGTGATCCTTTGTATTTCTGCAGTGTCAGTTGTTACTTCTCCTTTTTCATTTCTAATTCTCTTGATTTGAGTCTTCTCCCTTTTTTTCTTGATGAGTCTGGCTAATGGTTTATCAATTTTGTTTATCTTCTCAAAGAACCAGCTTTTAGTTTTATTGATCTTTGGTATTGTTTCTTTCATTTCTTTTTCATTTATTTCTGAACTGATCTTTATGATATCTTTCCTTCTGCTAACTTTGGGTTTTTTTTTGTTGTTGTTCTTTCTCTGATTACTTTAGGTGTAAGCTTACGTTGTTTATTTGAGATGTTTCTTGCTTCTTGAGTTAGGATTGTATCGCTATAAACTTCCTTCTTAGGACTGCTTTTGCTGCATCCCATAGGTTTTGGCTCGTGTTTTCATTGTCATTTTTGTCTAGGTAATTTTTGATTTCCTGTGATTTCTTCAGTGATCTCTTGCTCTTTTAGTAGCATATTTTTTGGCCTCCATGTGTTTGTATATTTTAGTGTTTTTCCTGTATTTGATATCTAGTCTCATAGCGTTGTGTTTGGAAAAGATATTTGATATGATTTCAGTATTCTTAAATTTACCAAGGCTTGGTTTGTGAGCAAAGATTTGGTCTATCCTGGAGGATGTTCCATGAGCACTTGAGAAGAAGGTGTATTCTGTTGTTTTTGGATGGGATGTCCTATACATATCAATAAAATCCATCTTGTTTAATGTGTCATTTAAAGCTTGTGTTTCCTTATTTATTTTCGTTTTGGATGATCTGTCCATTGGTGAAAGTGGGGTGTTACAGTCCTCAAGTATTGTTGTGTTACTGTCAATTTCATCTTTTGTGGCTGTTAGCTTTTGCCTTATGTATTGAGGTGCTCCTATGTTGGGTGCATAAGTATTTGCAGTTGTTATATCTTATTCTTGGATCAATCCCTTGATCATTATTTAGTGTCCTTCTTTGTCTCTTGCAGTAGTCTTTATTTTAAAGTCGATTTTGTCTGATATGAGAATTGCTACTCCAGCTTTCTTTTGATTTCCATTTGTGTGGAATATCTTTTTCCATCCCCTCACTTTCAGTCTGTATGTGTCCCTAGGTCTGAAGTGGGTCTCTTGTAGACAGCATATATACGTGTCTTGTTTTTGTATCGATTCAGCCTATGTCTTTTGGTTGAAGCATTGAATCCATTTACATTTAAGATAGTTATCGATATGTATGTTCCTATTACCATTTTAATTGTTTTGGGTTTGTTAATGTAGGTCTTTTTCTTCTCTTGTGTTTCCTGTATAGAGAATTTCCTTTAGCATTTGTTGTAAAGTTGGTTTGGTGGTGCTGAATTCTCTTAACTTTTGCTTGTCTGTAAAGGTTTTAATTCTCCATTGAATCTGAATGAGATCGCTGCTTTTAATATTTTTTCTTTGTATTTAATTTTTGGTAGTTTGATTAGTATCTGTCTCGGCATGTTTCTCCTTGGGTTTATCCTGTATTGGACTCTGCACTTCCTGGACTTTATTGACTGTTTCCTTTCCCATGTTAGGGAAAGTTTTCGACTATAATCTCTTCAAATATTTTCTCATGCCCTTTCTTTTTCGCTTCTTCTGGGACTCCTATAATTCGAATGTTGGTGTATTTAATGTTGTCCCAGAGGTCTCTGAGACTATCCTTAATTCTTTTCATTCTTTTTTCTTTATTCTGCTCCCTGGCAATTAGTTCCACTATTTTATCTTCCAGCTCACTTATCCATTCTTCTGTCTCACTTATTCTGTTATTGATTCCTTCTAGAGTATTTTTAATTTCAATAATTGTGTTGTTTATCACTGTTTGTTTGCTCTTTAGTTCTTCTAGATCCTTGTTAAATATTTCTTGTTTTTTCTCCATTCTGTTTCTGAGATTTTGGATCATCTTTACTATCATCACTTTGAATTCTTTTTCAGATATGTTGACTATTTCATCTTCATTTATTTGGTGTTGTAGGTTTTTACCTTGCTTCTTTGTAACATATTTTTTGTCATTTCATTTTTTTTTTTTATTTGATGGGTGGTGCTGTATTCCTGTCTTTCTGGTTGTTCGGCCTGAGATGTCCAGTGCTGGAGTTTGCAGGCAGTTGGCTAGAGCTGGGTCTTGGTGCCAAGATGAGGACCTCTGGGAGGCCTGACTCTGATTGATATTCCCTGGGGTCTGAGGTTCTCAGTTTGTCCAGCTGTTTGGAGTTGGAGCCCCCACAGTAGGAGCTTGGACCTGACCTCTGGCCTGGGAATCAAGATCCCGCAAGTCACTGGTGGTTCCTCCCATTCCCTTAAGTGTCCGTGTCCCCCACCCATGCCTGGTAGGTGCCCTAGTTGTGCAGAGATGTGAATTCCATGTCCTCCTGGTATGCCATCTTGACTCCCTCAAAGTGATTCTTAAACTTGGCATGATAATCAGAATTACTGGAGAAAACTCAGACCCCACTCCATGACTTCTGAATCATAACCTCTAGAAGAGCCTGAGCAAAAGTTTGGTTTTTTTTTAAAAAACAACCAAAACAAAATCCCCAAGAAATTGTGAAGATCAGTGAGGGTTTGTAACAGATGGGAACTGGGTGCACTTTTCTAAATTTTAGTGATCCTCTAGCCATGTCATTGACTTCCAGAGTACAGTGTCTACTCAGATTAGTTTGTACTTACTGAATATCAGCCATGTAGTAGGTACTATGGAGTAGGGTTTCTTAATCCAGGCTCCATGGGTTTCCCTTTGAAATCCAACTTGAAAGCTTATAGGAAACACCTGAAGAACTATTAAAATGCAAATTCTTAGCTTAACTAGCAGAGGTCCAGATTTTGTAGCTCTGGGAGGAGCCTAGGAATTGTTATTTTAATAATGTTTTAGGTTGATTTTGAAGCACGTGTTTCAAGGATCAACTTTGGAACTCTTCCTTGGGGGAAACATGGATTCACTTCAAGTGGTCTTCAAGTTTGCATTTGCATGCAGGATTGTGTATATGTGTGTCTATGTACATTTTGGGGGGATAGAGAGGCCTTACCTACTGGTACATCAGGTTCTCAAAAGGGCCAATGACCCATTATATAGGATAGAAAATTTGAGGAAGGTGTAGTCAGGAGTTTACAATCTAATAGGGAAATAAAACAAAAGATGGCATTTTGTCAGCTGTTATCTAAACATAGTAATAGTAAGTACTGTGGGTACAAAGTACATAAGAGGGACCTAAAAGAATAAAATTAATAAAGTACTGACTTCGTGACAGGCACCATAGGGTGCTTTACATATGTTACAGTATATCATTCTCACAATAGCCCAGTTTGCCAGGATTTATTATCCTCAATTTACAGATAAGTTTAAGTAATTTGCTAAGGCCGGTTATTGAAGTCTGTTTTGCTGTATCACAGTTTTTCTTACAATGTGACCACAGGCTCTTGGGGTTCCCCAAGATTCTTTTAGGGGATTTGTGTGGTTAAAACCATTTCAAAATAATACTAAATTGTTATTTGTCTCTTTCACTGTATTTCTATTTTGATCCAGTGATGGAACAAAAGCAATGGTGGATAAAACCTTTGGCATCTTAGTAGAAATCAAGACAGTGGCTCCCAACCATGTCGCAAGTCACACTGTTCCTTAACTGCCAGACACTCACAGGAAAACAGAATGCCATTTTCAATTAAGAACGTCCTTAAGTAAGCAGTAAAAAGGATTAATTTTATGAAGTCTTGATCCTGAATACATGTGTTTTTAACATCCTATGTGATGAAATGGGAGTTTCTATGGAATACTGAAGTGTAACGGTCATATTGAGGAAAAGCAGTTGTTTTTGTTATGAGCTAAGTTAGTTGCTTTTCCTGTGGCACAGCGGTTTTACTAGAAGAAGTGATTGACAGCTAAACTGATTATTTAGACATGGGTATTCGGCAGCCATTTTCTCAAAATGAATTAAGCGAGCTTATGGATTCAAAGAAAACAACTTGACAGTATTTGTTGCCAAGGATAAAACTTCAGCTTTCAAGTGAAAATTAGAATTTTGGAAAACTTTATTTTTTACCATGAACTTGACAACTTCTCAATAGTTGAAGGCTTTTCTGATGAAATTAGAAGTGATATGAATGTGATTTTAAAAAATATTTTATAATTCAATATAACATTTGGAAGATCTGCATAACTCAGTGAATCAGTATTTTCCAAATAACCAATATATGATGTTAAAAAATTGTCCATGAGTAAAAAGATTTATTCAAAGTGCAGAATAGAACAATAAATGTAAGAGTATGAAAAGTTCATTAATATTGTTTCCTTTTCCACATTGCAACTAACATTTAAGAACGATGACTTGTAGAGTTTTGGTGTAGTATCAATAAATAATATCCACAATTATCTGAAAAGGCTGCCAAAATACTCCTCCCTTTCCCAATTTCATATTATGTGAGGCTGTTTTTTCTTCAGATGTTTCCATCAAGATAATATACTATGACATATTAACTGCAAAGCAGTTGTAAAAATCCAGCTTAAAGAGATTTGCAAAATGTAAAACAGTGCCAATTTACTCACGATTTGAGAGGCAAATATAGTTATTTTTCATAAAAGTATATTATTTATGCCAGTATGTACTGAGTTGATTATTAGTTTAATGAATTAACAAATGTTTAAAAGTTGTTTCTGTTTTCATTTCTAATATGGTAATTATCGATAGGTATAATTCATTTATACGAAACCTCCTTGTGGTCTTCAGTAGGGTTTAAGAGTGTAATGGGATTTGGAGACTATGTTGATCTCTCAGCATTCACAAGAACCTCCCAGCATTTGATAGGGTCTTTAAGAGCTGCCTGGAAATTTAGCAACTGAAGAATTGGGGCTGATGGTGTGAGAGGATGCTCCAGGCAGAGGGACCTCTGAGCTGAGGTCCAGAAATGTGAAAGTTTGGACAGCGTTTCGGAAACAATGGATAGTCCATTTCAGTTGACAAGTATCTGCCTTGTGCCTTTGGTGTGGTAGATCCGTGCTGGGGAATAAGACACATTATTTACCTTTAGTCACAGTTCATATGCATGGGAGCACTGGCTTTTGGTGCGCGGGCCTCTCACTATCGCGGTCTCTCTTGTTGCGGAGCACAGGCTCCAGATGCGCAGGCTCAGGAGTTGTGGCTCACGGGCCTAGTTGCTCCGCGGCCTGTGGGATCTTCCCAGACCAGGGCTCGAACCCGTGTCCCCTGCATTGGCAGGCGGATTCTCAACCACTGAGCCACCAGGAGCACTGGCTTTTGAGTGGGAAAGCAGCCAAGGATACACATGGCTTGACCTCAACATTATTTTCCTAGGTACTGTCTTTAAAAAAAATAAAAATAAAAAAAAAAACACCTTGCTTAATTTCATAATAATTCTTCATTCATTTTTTTTTCCAACATCTTACATTGAATTAACTGTAATGCCTTTGGACTTTATTATCCAGGCAGTCTTTGGCGGCTGTCTCACTTTTTCTTTGTGGGCACCTTTTTCCTTATGCAGCCGGTTTTACACAGATGCCGGTGAAATCCTTCAGCTAATATATGAGCAAGTTATGTCCATGAAAATTAATGGGAGCCAAATATGTGCACCGGGGGAAGGATATACTGCAAAAAGTCAGTTTACACAATGTTCCTTGTTATGTTCTCATTGTTGGATTTCTATTTTAATTCTACTTAATGGTATTAGACGCCCTGTGTCTAAGGTTAGTGACATCAGATATGCTTCTAGTTGTGTTTAATGTCTTGAGCCGTCCAAAGCAATCATTTAGAAGTGGAATTAACCTCACCTCCTGTGATGTTCAGACCAACTTAACGGTTTCTGATACAGTTCAATGCCAGAGTCTCCACAACAAGAGAATATGATTAAGAAAGTAATAAAGGAGAGATAGCAGATTGCTTGTAAAGCATATGACTTTGAGATGATAAATGACACATTATTCACTAAAAGAGCATTCCTAGTAAGAAAAACAAACAAACAAAACCATTGCACAAATGCATGGATATTCAGGAGAGGAGACGGAACTTTTCTCCCGGGATCCTTTTATGAGTTGTGCAGTTTGTCAAAAAACCTTGGTTTCATTAAAGATCGTTTATCCTTGTACTAATAAAACAAATTTACTGGGAAACCCCAGAACATGATGGCAAACATACACCATATATTTATGTTGTTATTATCTACTTATTGGCTTCTGGATTCAAACTGATCCTCTGTTGAACTGGCTGTCTCAACATTTCTAATAGGCTCAGGAAGTGCCTGGCCATTTTGCTCACAGGAGCCAGTGAATCTGGGCATCCTTCACTGCTGTTGTTGTTTTTCTCAATAATCTTTCCTAACGTCTGACAAAGGAACACCTAATAAGTGCCTTAACGCTCCATCAGCATCAGTGACATTATTACTGAAGGAACCTTTCACTGTTTCCCTGCCCTCTGCTTCTCGTGGCTATAACATGTTCTTAGCACTAATGCAGGATTTCAACACATCAAGAAGCATTCCTTGGATTGAGCTTTGCCATTTGAGCATTTGCTTTTGAGGGAGTATGTATAGGAAAACACATCTTCTTTCTTTTACTCAACGATTATGTTCATAACATTTCTTCCTATAAAAACTCCTTCCTTCGAGTGCCTATGTACTAGGACTGTGCAAGGAACTTTATTTATAGGATTCTCTTGTTTCCAACTCTTCAGGGAAACTACTATGATGATTACCTTTTCCTTTTTTCAAAGATGAAGAAATTGAGACCAGGAGAAGCTAACAAACTGGCATTAAACTGCACAGATTTGGACCTAGACGAATTGGCTCCCAGCTTGGGCTTTTCATGCCTTTGTACTTCACTGTATTTTGGGGGGAAGGGAGGATTGGATCAACACTAAGGGGTCTGTGTCATTTGCCATGACTTGCTGTCTGGGACCACTCTCCAGCAAGGCATCTGTCCTCATCAGCTTTGCTTCCCACGCATTCATTGTCGAAGCTGATAGCTGCCATTATATATATATCTGCATGTGTCTGTGTATGTATAGCCTGTACTCAGGAATTTGCCTCCAATCCCTTTAGGAAGTAGATTAAATAACAAGTGGTGCCATGCAAACATCCAGAGTTTTCTAAGCATCTTTGAATCATTACTTTTCTAAGGAGGAGGTTTGCTTTTACCTTTTCAAACTTTCACGAAGCCTGTGGCTCAAGCTCTGACATCAGACAGACCTCAGTGGTCATTACAGCTCTGCCCTTACTGACTATATGAAATGGGCAGGTAATTAACTTCTCTGAGCCTTAATGAGCTCACCTGAAAAACAGGGCTAGCTATGGAGCTACCTCACGGGGTCATCGTGGGGATTTCGTGGACCCCCGTGTCGAACCTTTTGTGCAGCATTATTACAGAGTATGCATTCTGTGATTGGTGCTGTTTTAGTACCAGTGTTCACTTTTAGCCATCGCGAGTAGCTTTTAGAAAAGGTCATTCATGCCTTCATTCATTCATCTGCGTGCAGTGTAGCAATCATGAACACTTAAGTTACCCTCCTTAAAGAACTTTTGTTTTAATGAGCAACTGAACACGTATACTTTATTTTTTACATGAAAATAGACTGAAAACCTTGGCTCTGTGCTCGGTGAGTGACATTTTGGTTTTGCACGGATTCACCCTGACAGGGTGTGCATCCTGAGCCCAAAGATGAAAGCCAAGATTATGTTTCATAAATAACGCTATTTTTGTGTTTGGTTTTCGCCTTAACAGTCTCCTGTGTTAAGACGGTGTTTCTCTTCAGAGGGTCTGCTAGCTGAAGTGTGGCTGTGCTGCTCTAGACCCAGAGTGTGGGTGCCTTGGGTCCCTCTAAGGAGCAGTGACGGGGCTACGCTCGCAGGTTCTGAGCACAGAGCAGTGTTTGCATGACTCCTCTTCCCTTTCAACTCAGTTGCCCAACTCTGTGTCCAAGCCTCCTCACGGAGACTATAGGTTTCCCAGGAAAGTTTATTTTAGTACTTTATTTGTGCGCTATAACTTCCCTTTCCTGTCCTCTCAAAGGCACTCTTGGTGGCCTTTAATCGTTGCTACCAATGTTTCTGAGGACGTGCTCTTTTCAGTCACTATGGGAACGGGTCCAAGCCACCTAGAGTGTGTCTCAAACATCACAAGGAACAGAGCCAGTGCCCAGACTGGCTGCTGAGCCGTTGCGTGGCCTGAAGGGCTGGGAGCTTAGTTTTAACTTGAAGTTTATGAATTGAAATGAAATAGTTTTGGGGAAAAAAGCAGGTGAATCAGTAGGTTTTAGTACAGTGGCTGTCCGAATGATGGCAGATGTGGGGCTGGGGAAGAAAAGCTACATTTCAACGTGTTATAAGGTCTCAAAGTACTACCATGAAGAGAAGAGACCCCAAAGGCACTGGCCTCTACACACAAAGTGTAGATGTCACCTGTAAGATACGTCAAAATGTTAAAAGAATCTTGGGTAACTGAATCACTTTGCTGTATAGCAGAAATTAACACAACGTTATAAATCAACTATACTTCAATTAAAAAAATAAGAGTATCAAAAGAAAATGTAAAAAGAATCTTTAATGGAAAGTTAATGGGACTTCCTATTCTAAATAATCTGCCTATTTTTTCTTAAACAAATCCATTCCAAATACTGTTGAGTAAATCAATCTCAAGTTGAATGTGCACGGAAAAGTCAGATACAGAAAGAACATCCCGTGATAAGAACAATTAATGATGTGATTTCTTTCTAATTCAACCAGCGATGTCTCTTGAAGGGGCTGCATTCTCTAGGTTCAAGTTCTCAGAGTTAAGTGCAGGGATGTTATTTGGTTTCCCAGTCAGTAAAAATGGTGCAGCAAGATCTGGAGTGGTTTTCCCTTACTCTAGGAAACCGCAAGTCTTTTGGTAAAATAATACCATTTTAGACATTTATTTAGATTTGGAGGACATTGTGACGGTGAAAATAAAGAGCAGACAGATCTGTTCAGAACATACAAAGATACCATCGACGCAGCACCATTCCAGTTACAACACCTGTGCTAAAGCCCGTCTGGCCGTTTTATTTTTATGTTGCAATTACAGCGTGAGGTAAAATGGAAAGCTACCGGGATGTCTCCTTATCCAGGCACAGGAGGCACGGAAACGGACTCCTACATAGGCTGTAAATCAGGGAAGCGATTTCGTATACTTTACCCGGACTTGCTTTTAGAATTTTGGGGTCTCCTCTGCCATGGATGTTTTGGTGAACATTCAGCTCCATCACGTCTGGGACCATCGTGTGGATTGTACGCAATGTGCTATATCTCTTTCCTCCGCTTCTTTCTGCCACATTCTGAGTCACAGTCTCTCAAGTATTTGTTTTTGTTTCTCTTTAATTTTGCAATCGATTAATTAATATTTATCATGATGATGATGATGGTGATAGCCTTCCTTTAACAGCTGCTGAGAAGGTGGACCTGAGATTCATAGAAGGGACCAGCATGTTTGCGTTTTCTAGTATTTTAGAGGTTTAATTAAAAAACAGAAACTTTTAACCTCAGTTTGGTCTATTCTCTTAATCTTTTGGTCTTTGGCAGAACATCCTGAAAATCAAAGCACGCTAGCTATTTTTAATTCATAGGTGTTTTTGCTCATTTGACTTGTAGATGTCAGATCTTAACAAATGTTTGTTACATTTCTTTAAACTTGGAGATTTCGATGGCTTTCCTGCATTGTGAAGTGGAATCCCCCAGTCACCTCTGCAGAGATACGCACGTTATGAAGCTGGCTCTTTTTTTTCTCCTCGGTGGGCACCTTTAAAATGTTTTAATGAAAAAACTTGGATGTAAGATACAGAGAGTTACTTCACAGGCAACCTTTATGTGGCTGCATCTATTTTGTAAAGTGGGAGAAGTTAGTTTTACAGTCAGGACCACCACGCTCTTTGCAGGGGTGAGCTAGCTGTGAAATCCAGCCTGATTCAGCCTCCCATACAGCTGGGGGAAGAGGGTCCTTTTTCTACTTGATCCATCCAGAGAGGTGATGTTTTTTCTCATTCTTACACATCACATGGCATGTGCTTGCAGCAGCCCTGAAGAGGGTATTTTTAAAGGCAATTTAAAAAAATGTTTTAAGACGATAAAAGCTACCCCTTATTTATCTTTTTTTATTGACGTAGAGTTCATTTATAATGCCGTGCTAGTTTCAGGTGTACAGTACAGTGATTCAGTTATGTATATACACACACACGCGTATATATTCTTTTTCAGATTCTTTTCCCTTATAGGTTATTATAAAATATTGAGTATAGTTCCCTGTGCTGTACAGTAGGTCCTTGTTGATTATTTTATATATAGTCGTGTGTACATGTTAATCCCAGCCCCCTAATTTATCGCTTCCCCCACCTTTCCCCTCTGGTAACCATAAATTTGTTTTCTATGTCTGTGAGTCTCTTTTCGTTTTGTAAATAAGTTCATTTATATATATTTTTTATATTCCACATTTAAGCATTATCATATGATATTTGTCTTCTCTGTCTGGCTTACTTCACTTAGTATGATAATTTCTAGGTCCATCCATGTTGCTGCAAATGGCATTATTTCATTCTTTTTAATGGCTAACATTCCATTGTGTATATATATACCACATCTTCTTTACCCATCTAGCTGTCAATAGACATTAAGGTTGCTTCCATGTCTTGGCTGTTGTAAATAGTGCTGCAATGAACACCGGGGTGCATGTATCTTTTCGAATTATAGTTTTCTCCAGATATATGCCCAGGAGTGGGATTGTAGGGTCATATGGTAACTAGGTTTTTTATTTTTTGAGGAACTTCCATACTTTTTAAAAAAATCTGACAATGGAGTCATTGCCAAGTAAAACTACCATGATACAAAGTCTCAAGTTTCTGGGAGCATCAAAATATGTTTCTGTTTCCACAAGTAAATATGTGTACACACAAACACACACACACACACACACACACACACACACGGAGGTAGCTAATTTTCAATATGGCTGTGGCTCCGTATTTAACAATGTATTATACTGATATCCCAAAAGGTTGAATGTAGTAACCTTTCTGCTCTACATTCACACTGGAAAAAATTGATTATAGAAATCACTAGGTAGCACTACATATTGAGTTTAGAAAACTATTTCTCTAGAAAACATTGCTAATGTCAGAATAACGATAACTAAATTCGTTTACCTGTAATCCAGAGTCCCAGTATTTGCAATGTTAATTTGCACAGTCTATTTTCTGTTTTGATCGGAAAGAGACAGTGGCCAGTAAACAGTTGACAGGGAATTCTAGAAATCAACTTTCAGGCTATGTTATAACTAGAATTACCATAAATTTTAATCTTGCAAACATGGACACTTTTGAGAGTGAAAGGGAGAACTCTGCGGGGACAGCAGGTGTTAACTAGAACTATCCCAGGCAAGTTGGAGTATATGAAGACCTAGGTTACCGATCACAGGCAAATCTGAATTAATAATTCAATGTGGGCTCTGGGATATTGTGGTACTTCACATATGAATGTCTTAAACATGCACCTAGCGCTTTATGGTGTGCAAATGCTTGCATATTTGTGGTGTGTACAAACAAGTCAAGGACGGATTCTGGCTTCGAGGAGCTTACAATCAAATAGGAGGTAAAAGACAGGTCTGTACAGCCTGGTTCGGCTCCTTTAATGTGCTGCCTCTGGCCTGGTAAGATGTGTCAGGCGCCGCCAGAGAAATGTAGAATTCCCAGACCCAAGAGCTACATGGTGTGACTCCCTAGCCTGAACCCCTCTCCTCACTGTGTTCTCTGAACTTCCTTCGTTCTCATCTTCCAATCAGTCTCCGGCAGGCCTTCAGGTTGCTCGCCTTGGTCTCACTTGCTGTCTTTGCCTCGCCTTCCTCTCCCTAGCTTGCTGATCTCATCCTCTTGTGTTCCCCCTTCCCCCAAACTCAACGGGACTTGCCCTCCTCTGATTCTCTCCTCCAGTCGTTCTGGAAAAATGGCAGCTTCCTACACGTTTTATGGATTTCGTTTCAGCCCTTTATAGAGTGGATTAATTTTATTTGCATATGTACACTGATTTGTTAGTAGGGGGGGAGATTGTTTATTAGCCAATTTTCTCTCCAGTCATACAGGGAAGATTTTTAAACCCCAGCTGCAACTCATTTTGAGTTTTATTATGTATTATAATTTTAGTTTAAAATTGCACCATGCGTGTCGTGTTGTCTCCTGTTTTAACTTATTTTTATGTTGTCTTTCCCTGGCAAAAGTCTCGATTCTTTTTATTGTATTCTGTCCAATAGAGCAGGAAAAGAATAATAAAGCAAACCAATTAAAAAGGAGATAACTTATAAACTTCTCACTGAGTTAATACTCTGCCTACTGAATAATATTCTCGAATATTTCCATGAATCTCAGGGAGCATTAGATAATCATAATTTATTTCTGAGCATAGAGCATTTGGAAGACAATGATCATCATTAAGGGAAAACGAACTAATTGCAGGAAGTCCAATATGAAATCCAGTGATGACTGATTCTATATTGCTCAAGGGAAGCAGTTATTTAGCTATTATCTCTTTGGTCTGATCAATATAGACAGTCAAACTGGTTAATTTAGGCCCTAAATAAAGAGCCCTCAGAGCATCTTCAGAGGGCTCATTGATAAACCTGATTCAGTTCTAAAAGTGTTGAAATTTCAAGAGAGAGAGAAGAGTTCATATTTAGGAAACGGCCGTCAGTTCTTCTCTGTTTATCAAATGCCCAACAGTGTGGAGCCCTGGGGGTTTTGCAGCAAATAAAACAGACCCCTTTCCTGTCCTTAAGGCTTTCAGAGTGGTGGAGAAGACACTGCATATGAAATGTGGAATGTACTGAATGTTTCTGATACATGGATACACGGGAGCTACGTAGATGAATCCTAGGCTGATAGGCACTCAGATTTGGTAGAGGCATTTTAACTATTTAGTGCAAGTGCCAAGTAAAATCATTTCTAAGGGGTGAGGATATTTCAGCAGGTGGAGCAAATGTTGACAGGAAGGCAGAGAACATGGGCAATGAAAGAGGAAAGGCCATGCTAAAGCATGGCTTCGTAGGAGCACGGTGAGGCCAT
>NC_041224.1:3386496-3397379 GCF_002837175.3 Physeter macrocephalus | reverse complement strand
CGGCACGTGGGATCCTCCCGGACCGGGGCACGAACCCGCGTCCCCTGCATCGGCAGGCGGACTCCCAACCACTGCGCCACCAGGGAAGCCTGTGAGGCCATATTTTGACTGCCCTTGAAATTCTGTTCAAAGAGTGCTTCAATTGGCAGGTAATAGGACCACGGAAGTTTTGTTGGTGTTATTGTTTTAGCAGAGAAATGACATCAGAACTGCACTTAAAGGAAAATGAGTCTGGCAGTTGTATGCTCAATGGATGGGAACAGAAGAGTTTGGAGGCTTCTGCTATTGTACAGGGACAGATGGTGAGGTTGAATGAGGATGGTGATAGTGGGGCTGCAGAGGCAAGAGACATGGCCAACCATAGAAAGCAGTATGGTGGCACCTTAAAAAATTAAAACTAGAATTACCATACGATTCAGCAATTCCACTTCTGGGTATATACCCCAAAGAATTGAAAGCAAGGTCTTTTTAAAATTTTTCTTTTAACTTTCCCTATAATCCAAGTAAAAACCAGCTGAGAAGTTCAGCTTCATTAGTTGTGGCACATGGGCTCAGTATTTGTGGCTCACGGGCTTAGTTGCTCCGTGGCATGTGAGATCTTCCCAGACCAGGGCTTGAACCTGTGTCCCCTGCATTGGAAGGCGGATTCTTAACCACTGCACCGCCAGGGAAGTCCTGAAAGTGAGGTCTTGAAGAAATATTTGTTCACCCCTGTTCATAGCAGCGCTATTCACAATACACAAAGCATGGAAGCAACTCAGGTGTCCGTTGTTGGATGAAGGGATTAAACAAATGTGGTCTATATGTGCAATGGAACATTTTTTCAGCTTTAAAAAGCCAGGAAATTCTTAGACATGCTCCAACATGGGTAAACCTTGAGACCATTATGCTAAGTGAAGCAAGCTAATCACAAGAAAGACACACATTGCGTGACTGAAGTTTTATGACTGATGTAGAGAGTAGTCAAAACCATAGAGACAGAAGGTAGAACGGTGACTGCCAGGGCTGAGGGGGAGGGAAAATGGAGAGTTGTTTAAAGGGTTTAGAGTTTCCGTCTTCCAAGATGAGAAGAGTTATGGAGGTTGATTGCAAAAAAAAAGTGTACATGTGCTAAACACTACTGAACTGTACGCTTGAAAATGGTTAAGGTGGTAAATTTTATGTGACATGTATTTTACCCCAATTTTCCAAAGAGAAACATGGCAAACAGTGCATCCACAGGGTTTGAGCAGTAAGGACTAAAAAGAAGGGATCGAAGTTGGTTTTAAGGTTCTGAGTTAATGTGACTAAGGAAAACAATGGCGACGTTTATAGAGAGACATCAGGTAGAGAAGGCTGGTTTGGAGCGGTTGGGATAGAAAATAGGATCTGATGGGAAAGGTAACTTGGACTTTAAAATATTGACCTGAAGGTTCTGGTGGGACATTCTGATGGAGGTAGTTGGAAGGAGAAGAGCCGAAAAGAGGTTTATTTATCCTTTTCCCAGGTTGATAAAACTTACCTATCTTGTATGTTTGATAAGCTTATCCATGATGTTGTCAATAAAGCCTCCTAATGACTCAGTGCAGTATCCCTTTCAGGTAAAATTATGGATATGTTGCCTAAAAGTGACCCTAATGGTAGGAATTTCAGGAGAAATATCAGGGCTTGGGTTTTTAGGCAAAGCCTTTTTATAGTCCTTGAACAATACTTGATGAGAAGGCAGTGACATCAAAGTCCAGCCTTATAGCCTGAGGCAAAATTACTCGAACCAACTATGATGGTTTTTGTCTCTCCTGTAGCCTTAGATGATTTTCCTATTTATAGCACTCACCGATTGTTTCTGGAAAAGCAGCAGTGTTGGTTTAAGTTCTTTGGATATTTCTCAATGAAAATGGGGGTGATAACAATAATATTGTATAAACAAGGATAATAGTATTATCATGATGAATTCCCTTTATTTTTTCCTACTATTATATGTGCTGTGTAGGGGAGGGACCATATCTTTTTCATCTTTGTAATCCCAAACCTTTGTAATCCTAAGAACCGGTAAAGTGCCTGACGCAGCGTAGTAATAAGTTCATGGACCTTGATCATAGAATTAAAGAAGTTACAAGGCAAGAAACTAGAGGGGCCACGTAGTCCCTCCCCTTTGCTGTCAAATGGAAAGGTGAAGTTCAGAGAAATAGGTGGGCTTGCCCAAGGAGTGCTGGTGGGCTAGTTGGGACTAGAGCCTGGGTCTCCTGACTCACAGCCCAGTCTTACTTCCCTCTTACCCACAATTTCATGAACGTTACTTATGCTCACAAACCACAAGTTACGTGTAATGGTACCCTTGGTGGTGCCCAGCATAGAGCCCTGCGCTTAGTAATTGTCTGATAAATATTTGTTGGATCTCTTCCTTCGAAAGTATAAAGGAGGTAAGGGGGAGAAGAAGCATCATACCCCTGAATGACACCTAAGAGCTCTTATTTGAATTCTTATTCTGCTACAAAGAATTTATAGACATTGGGTTATCAAATAAAATTCAAGGCTTCCCTGATGAAAATGAAGTCTTTTCTAATAATCTTACTTGTAATAATCTTACTAGCTGCATATTATAAGCGAATGGGTCACACAAAAATTTTTCAGTTCTTTTTGGTCGATTATGACACACACTGGAGAATTCTGAAGTTGATGGAGGTAAATAATCGCCCCCAGCCTTGGTACAGCTCATAAAAAACGCAGGTCTCAGATCAAATTCTGCCATAATAGAGATATTTATGAAATGGATATTAATTAGAAAGCCGGCACAAAATAGAACATACAACAGCTGTATAAGCCCAATCAAGTCCCAGCTCTCTGTCCTTTAGCGTATTCTGACCACCATCGTGCATGCAGTTTACTTGAGACAAACACAACCATATTCCACCATCACAATTCTGTCCCTTTATAGACAGTATCGGGCAACTGAAAATCCTCCTAAACCGATGGCCAAACACAGAACTATTTAGTTAGGTGCTGTCCTTAAATATGAAGAGTTAAGGCCTCACTGGATTTTATTCAGTGTTCATTCAAAGGAGTTGAGTATCTCCAAAATGTCTTAAACCAGTCCTCACCTAGAATACTTTTAATTTAATCAGTAAGAGCCCTTTCTAAAATTTATCATTCTCTTCACGAGGCCACTATTTTTATCCATGAAAACCCATTGCTGATATTCATTAAGGTAATTAGCAAAGCGTCGGTTGGTGATTGAGATGTGGGTGGTTCAAGTTACTGTGGCAGTTGCTTTTGGTAACTGATTTCCTGAATAGAACACCAGAAGACCACCCTGGTCTTTGCATTCTTGATTTGATGTCTAGGCTGAGCTTTCACTGGGTAATATACACGTGATGTTCACACCATATATGTATTTTACGGTATGTTATAGAACAGCATAATACTATGTTGTTTTTTTTTTATTAATGAGGTCATTTTAGATAAACTAAAAGGACCCAAAGTAGAATTTATTGTACTTTATAGACATTCCCAATGTCTATAAATTCTTTGTATCAGAATAAGGACCCAAAGTAGAATTTGAGAGCTAATTTTAGTACCTTATTTCTAGGTCAGATGTCTTTTTCTCATGAATGTCAATGAACTGATGTACACTGATGGCAGAAATGGAGCTTTAAGCTGTGGCTTAGTTAAATGACTTTTTAAAAGTATATAGAAAAAAGTGTAGAGAGAGAACCAAGGAGAGAATCCAGAGCCCCTGATTTCTTCGCCAGTGTGTATTTCATGTTGGGGGATCCCATGGTGTGAGCAAAGAAGGACATTTCTGTGAGAGAATTAAGTGAGATACTAAAATTAGGTCACCCCTAAAACACCTCTCTCCTCACTATTAGGGCTGGGGAGACTTAATGCTGTACTTCTGGCAGATGTTTGTCTCTGTTCTTACCTTGGGGACCGTTATCAAATGTCACTGCCCTCCTGGCCTCCAAGGCCAGGGTCCTCGTCACCTGCAGCTGAGAGATCTGAAGGGCGTAGCCCCCAGGTGTTCCCACTGTGCCCCTGGGGTTATACTTTCTGGTCACATGATGGTGGCAGCCAGGAGGCCAGTGCCTGTGGTGACAATGACCTGGCTGAGTGTAAGCCCAGTGGTCTATCTGGGGTTATCTCATCCTATCTTACCTAGAAAATCCTACACCAACACTAAACCCCTGGTGCTTTAGATTCTGTTCAGAAACATAGGACTAACAATTGCTTAACATCCTTTTCGGAAGAGTTTTATTCCAAAGTCTCCACTTCTAAGGCATCTACGACCTCAGAGTCGCCCTCCTGCATTCTTCCTGTTCTCCTCTTATCAACCCCACCCCAAATGTCCAGGCTCTTGGAGACACGGAGGCCCCTGAGAAGGTATGGACAGGGTGGAGATTTTTTTTTAATTAGGTTTTCATGCAAACAGTAAAGGAATCCTAGCAGACCCAAGATTTCTCCCACCCCCACTTTAGGCTTTTGAGACCAGATACAGAATTGAGAGGAGATTTATTGCCTCTACTGTTTGGTAATTATCTTCGGTGCCCTAACCTGTGTAGGTTCTTTGGTTTTGACGGCTACTTCCTATCCTTTAGGCTGTACAGATGTTCTGAAACTCAGTAACTCCATGGCCATGGAAATTACTGTTTTAACTGAGGAGTGCTTCTGAGATCTTGACTAACTCAAGACACTGTTTCAGAGTTCATGTCAGTGATAGGGTTTTATTCCATTTGTTTCTGCATTTTGTTCTGGGAAGTGACTGGATGTTACCTGGCCAAAATTGAATTAAGTCTCATCCTGTATTTGAAGACTGAGCTGTTTTCTATAGGCTCAACTTTGTTATATAAAGTCCTGACTTCTTTTCCCCTTTCAAGAAAAATAAAAATGGAGTGCTATGCAGAAAACACAGTAAAATCAAGTCACGAGTAACATTTAAAATACCAGGAAATGAAGTTATGGCTTAACCCAATATGTATTCTAAACGCTTGTTTAATGGAGTTTATGAAGGTTTAGAATGTGTAATTAAATTTTTGAAAGATGAAATTAGTCTTAAGTTTACATAAGGTAGAAATCTCTTTGGCCCTAGAGAATATAATGAAAAATGTGTTTTAGTTTTTAAACCACTGAACTTCCTAGTTGGGTGAGTTTCAGACTATAGCTCTTGGCTTCCAGGTGTGGATGCTCTCTTGTTCTCCCAGCCTGCTTCTTTTGAGTCCCTTCATCGTATTGCTGATGGTGAGGAGAACCAACATTTTTATTGAGCAACCAGTATCTATCAAGCACTCTAGTAGGGGCTTTATACACACACTATGCCATTTATTCATTGACTTATTATTTTTTATTGCTTAATACTATTTTATTGTAAGGATACACTACTTTTTTGTTTCATCCATTCATCAATTGATGGACATTTGGGTTATTTCCACTTCTTAACAAGTATGAATAATGCTGCTATGAATATTCATGTACTTATGTTTGTGCGGACATATATTTTTATTTCTCTTGGTTATATGTCTAGGAGTGGGATGCTGGGTTTTATGGTAACTCTTTTTACCCCTTTGAGGAACTGGCAGACTGTTTTCCACAGTGGCTGTACCATTTTACATTCTCACCAGCATTGGATGGGGCTTCCCATTTCTGTCCCCCTCTTTTTTTTTTTTTTTTGTATAGTCATCTTAGTGGGTGTCAAGTGGCATCTCATTGTGATTTTTATTTGCATTTCCCTGATGGTTAATATTGTTGAGCATCTTTCCATGTCCTTATCGGCCATTTGTGTATCTCCTTTGGATACTCCTTTGTATTCTCCTTTGGAGAAACGTGTATTCAAATCCTTTGCCCATTTTTAATTGGGTTATTTGTCTTTTTGATGTTCACATTATGCCATTTAATTCTCTGTTTTTGAGATGAGGAAACAGGCTTAGAGATGTTAAGACCTGATCTTAGGTCTGCCAGCTGGGACATAGTAGAACAAGGATGCATAGATGGGCCACACAAATTTTGTTGTTTTCCAACTTTGCAGCGTTTACTGGATTTCAGTTTCTTGTTTACCAGTGGCATGGGGTCTCCGCAGACTCCCAGATGTTTGAACTCATCCCCTTTTGTCCAAGCTTTGGGTACTCTCAGTCTGGGTAATTCTGTCCATGGCAGATTATACTTGGTGGCCTGCCTCTTTGATTGGATCATGCAGACTTGTAAAAAACATACATAACTATAAGAGAAAGAGCCTAGCTGTTTAAAGAGCCTAGCATCTTAAAGATGCTCAATATGTGTTTCCTTCTTCCTTCCTTCCTTCCTTCCTCCTCTTTTTCCTTCTTTCCAGTGTTCTGTTTTACGAATAATGCTGTTTCCCCCATGCCACCTCCGAGAAATATTGTAATTTAGCTCAGGGCAGTCTTTGTATTGATCTTCTATAAAGGCATAGGGACTAGTCACGTGTCAGCATAGAACGTGGAATGGGTTATCTGAGAATCGGGTAAGAGGCAACGGCTTCCATGTGATTTATCATCATGTTATTTAGACTTTGACTCCATCCGTCTGCCCAAGAAAGTTAGACTTCGCTGAGCGAAGGACACACACTTGATCTGAGGCTGAGAAGTGCAGATGAGTCATTTCTGCTATGAATCAATCTTGACAGGCCATGTCAGAAGCTCTGGGCCAATAAGTCAGTGTCACTTACTGAGCCCTAACCTGGCCACTGTATAATTACTCCTGGACTCTCCCCCTTGAGTGCAGCACTGTCTTCCCATATGACAAGGTATTAATTACTAGACCTGGGAAGTTCAGTGTGTCTGATTTCAGTCAGTCACGCAAACTCGTGTCAGTCTCCATGCATATTCCAATTAAGCGTGAGGAGTAAGGCGAGTGGAAAATAAGCACTAACTTGATCTCCACAGTCCCTCCGGGCCAACCTAAGAAATATATATACTTGGATGTCAGAAAATTTTTAGGAGTTCATGACATTCTGTGTTTTCATTTTAATTGTCACTGTTACTGTCGTCACTAGGAAATCTACCACGTAGTGGAAAAAAAAAATGTGGTTTTTGCTACATTTCTGGACCACCGTCAGTGAAATTTATACATCAGGAAAAAAATGTATGCAGGTTTTCCCTAATTTGCAAAGTGTATCTTCTTGAAGATCAAATGTAAATTTTATGTACCTGAAGGCTCATCTTAAAATCATTTTTCTGCGCCATCTCTAGGCCTTCCACAGAGGTCGACCCCTGCTCTTTGTGTCTGCATGACACCAGTCATACCTCCCGGGCGACGTACTTCTTCTTCCTATATTTTTTCCCTTTGCCTATTTTAAGCAAGTAGCCATAGCTTTGGAGCCTTCTTGTCTCAGGGATGGTTTATGTTTCTGGGCCCAAAGCGAAAGTTTTCCTGCAAGCCACACACCTTCTGGATTTTGGGGAAGCTGAAAACCGCTGAAGAGATTCCCAAGGCGTTGTGGAAGTCTACAGCTTAGAGGGGATTGGGTCTTTGAGAAGATGCAAAAAGGAAGATAGAAGAGAGTTCGTGGATTCTGGGCAGAGGTCCTAGAAAGAGCAGGGACTTGCTTTCTGCTCTGTGGCAGTGCCTGAGAGCGTGGCGTGGCTCAGAGGGCAGGACTGAGGGCTGAACCCTGATGAGGGGTTCCCAGCCCCGCCAGAGATGCCCGTTGCCCACAGAGGCGCAGAAGCAGTAGAGCGCTGGATCTGATGTATCAGTGCCAGTCAGAGCTGACTGCGGACCAGTGACCACACGCGCCACCTGGTGCTTTGGTCCCATGTAGAGCCCATGTAGTCTTTGCCTGGCCCTGCTGGCTTACTCCTGGCAACAGCTTCAGGCACTGCTCTCTGCCACTTTAAAGGGACCAACGCCTTCACAATAGAACCGACCACTGTTCATAGAAAACGTAACTCTGCTTTCCTACAAAGCAGTAACAAGAATTTTATCCTGGGCTCTTAAACTCTTGGTCAGGCCCTGGGTCTAATGCATTCTTTTCCTTAACCTGCTTTGCAAAGTTATTCAAACCTGCTCTGTCCAAATACAATTCTTGGTTCTCTGGGGGTTTGGGGGCCCCTGATGTGAATTGGTGACCCCAGCCCTTTCACTGACTTCACTTACTGAGCCCAGTTATTAATTACCTGTCTGAAATAGGTGCATGATTGGGAGTGAGGTGAAAAAGCTGGGCCTTGTCCTCTTTTGGCGGGCAGATGATTGTGGGAAGAAGGTCTAGAGAAGACAGAAAGGATCCCAGCTTGGAATCATCAGAACAGACTAAAGCTGAGTCAGCAAAGAAATAGGCCTGTATTAAGGAAGGGGCGGGGCCTGTCTTCAAAAGTGTCCGTCTGCTTCTGGGGAGCTCACGCTACAAAACGGAAGGACAGGAATGTATTGTCTGTTATCCACTTTTGTTGGCTTAGCTAGTGAGTATACAGGATTGAAAAGAGAAATAATAATCTTAAGGAACTTGAGTAACTTAGTTTAGAAACTTTTGGAATGCCCAGGCAAGCTGGATAGTCCTATCACTGCTGGGAGACACCCAATAACACATTAACTTTCATGGCCCACGGGCCCAGCCGCTCCGCGGCACGTGGGATCCTCCCAAACCGGGGCGCGAACCCGGCTCCCCTGCATCGGCAGGCGGACGCGCAACCACTGCGCCACCAGGGAAGCCCATACACATTAACTTTTGTAGTTCATCTACACGGTTGTGTGGGCCTCGTTCAGTTCTCTTTACGTCCTGAATTAGTTCCTCCGTCTCCGCTGGCATCATCTTCCTTAAATTATAAACGCCTAGAGGTTAGGCACTGCGTCTGTTTAATTAGCTTTGCAAAATGCCTAGTACAACTCTACACGCAGGAAATTACTAAATGTGCTAGGATAATGAGCCGATGTTTGAAAAGTGCAGAAGGGCTCTGAATCACTTAAAATAAAGATAATATTTTACACGATGCTTTTTGGCCTCTTTTGGGGACTCTTTTTAGTTGACAGGAAGTGGAGGGGTGTCACTGGGGAGGTGCTATTTGTTTCCGTGGACAAGCACATTTCCCAAGTTCGTACACTTGGACCTACATTGAACTAAGGCCCCCATGTTGATGCCTTGTTGTGTTCCAGGGGTGCTTGATTCCCATTCCTCTGGACATCCCTGTCCTGTGCCCGTCTTCTCTCAGGAGGCACAGGACAGCTGGCATTGAGATGTGAGCCTGACTGCAGGAGGATGAAGCACATGGATGAAATGCACTGCTTGGTTTATTTGCTCAGGCCGGGGGCCCAACAAACCAAACCAAACCCAAAAGCCGTGATAGCTCAGAGAATGACTATAAATTATCAGAGTTAAAAGGAACAAGAATCAGTAATAAAAGAAAATCCAAACTTCTCTCTGAGTGGTCAAATTTTGGATCTCTATTGTCCTGGAAATGTGAAGGATTATGCATGTAGCTATGACAGGAAACCTAAGACACAATTGGACCAGAGAGGACAGGGCTATTGTTGGCTCTGACAATGGAAGGAAAGGAATGGAGCTCACACAGTGCTGAGAGCCTTGGAGCTAATGAGGTCAGTGGTCTAGGACTTAAAAAGAAAAATACCTAAAAAAAAAAAAAGCCTTGGGATGTTTCCCTGTAAGAGTTCCGGAGCAATTATCACAAGTTGTCATGTCCTCAGGCCCTATTTCAATACCTGCTAAAGCGTCCAGCTTGTTAGATACCACATACAGGAAGACTTTCCTTGGTAGATACATATGGAGGTGACAGCTAGTAAAAGCTTATTAAAGTATTCAGTGAAGACTTTGGAGAACACCTTGGAGAAGAGAGATGGTTAGTGCAGTAGAAGGACAAATCTCTGGAAGTTTTTGTCTCGTTTGATTAGTTACCTCAGGTTTGAACTGGAGGAGGAGGATTTCAAGGGCAGTGCTTGGAGGGGTGGATGTCTGGTGACTTCCGTTTACAGCCCACGAGCTCTCCTGGGCACTGTGGAGCCCTTGGGCAGAGTCAGCCGTCGAGATGTTCATTCCCAGGCCTCTGCTGTCCTCCCTGTACTCTGCCTCCAGAGCTCACTGGGGCTTGTGTCTTCACCCATCAGCTTGAAGCAGTTGGCATCTGACTCTGTATCTCCAGCCTCATTCTCTCTTCCGAGTTGCTGTTGAACATTTTGAATTATTCAGTGGATGTTTCCACTTGGAGGCTAACTCACCGTCTTCCCTGAAAAACTGCTCCCAACGTGTCCTGTGTCTGAGGGGCACTGCATGTTTTTTTCTCCTGGACTGCTAGTAGAAATCCTGAGGACACTATTGACTTCTTCCATTTCCAACTTCTGCGTAAGTACTCACTCATCAGAGCTAGATGACTCTTGCTTCCAATATCCTGTCCTGCAACCTGGGCATTTAAGCCTCTTTTCCTGGCAGACTTGAGTGTTTCAGCCAGGTTTGCACTGTATCTGTTTGTGGTTTCAATCTTCCATAAGAATGGCCATTTGGATACAGGAGCCTGAACCAAGATGGCGGAGTAGAATATAAAAGCCTACCTCAAGAAACAAGAAAAATCTCAAGTAAACAATCTAACCTTACACCTAAAGGAACTAGAGCTAACACCCATCCTTCTCAAAATCTTCCAAAAAATTGCAGAGGAAGGAACACTCCCGAACTCATTCTGTGAGGCCACCATCACCCTGACACCAAAAGCAGACAAAGATACTACAAAAAAAGAAAATTACAGACCCATATTACTGATGAATATAGATGCAAAAGTCCTCAACAAAATACTAGCAAACTAGAATCCAACAACACATTAAAAGGATCATACACCATGATCAAGTGGGGTTTATCCCAGGGATGCAAGGATTCTTCAGTATATGCAAATCAATCAGTGTGATAGACCATATTAACAAATTGAAGAATAAAAACCATATGATCATCTCAATAGATG
>NC_041224.1:3385760-3386275 GCF_002837175.3 Physeter macrocephalus | reverse complement strand
ATATTACTGATGAATATAGATGCAAAAGTCCTCAACAAAATACTAGCAAACTAGAATCCAACAACACATTAAAAGGATCATACACCATGATCAAGTGGGGTTTATCCCAGGGATGCAAGGATTCTTCAGTATATGCAAATCAATCAGTGTGATAGACCATATTAACAAATTGAAGAATAAAAACCATATGATCATCTCAATAGATGCAGAAAAAGCTTTTGACAAAATCCGACACCCATTTATGATAAAAACTCTCCAGAACATAGGCACGGAGGGAACCTACCTCAACATAATAAAGGCCATATACGACAAACCCACAGCAAACATCATTCTCAATGGTGAAAAACTGAAAGCATTTCCTCTAAGATCAGGAACAAGACAAGGATGTCTACTCTCACCACTCTTATTCAACATAGTTTTGGAATTCCTAGCCACAGCAATCAGAGAAGAAAAAGAAATAAAAGGAATCCAAATTGGAAAAGAAGCAGTAAAACTGTCACTGTTTGCAGATGACA
>NC_041224.1:3371978-3385628 GCF_002837175.3 Physeter macrocephalus | reverse complement strand
AAAAATGGGCAGAAGACTTAAATAGACATTTCTACAAAGAAGACATCCAGATGGCCAAGAGGCACATGAAAAGCTGCTCAACATCACCTATTATTAGAGAAATGCAAATCAAAACTACAATGAGGTATCACCTCACACCAGTTAGAATGGGCATCATCAGAAAATCTACAAACAACAAATGCTGGAGAGGGTGTGGAGAAAAGGGAACCCTCTTGCACTGTTGGTGGGAATGTAAATTGATACAGCCACTATGGAAAACAGTATGGAGGTTCCTTAAAAAACTAGAAATAGAATTACCATATGATCCAGAAATCCCACTACAGGGCTTATACCCAGAGAAAATCATAATTCAAAAAAACACATGCACCCCAATGTTCATTGCAGCACTGTTTACAAATAGCCAGGTCATGGAAGCAAGCTAAATACCCATTGACAGATGAATGGATAAAGAGGATGTGGTACATATATACAATGAAATATTACTCAGCCTTATAAAGGAACGAAATTGGGTCATTTGTTGAGACGTGGATGGATCTAGAGACTGTCATACAGAGTGAAGTAAGTCAGAAGGAGAAAAACAAATATTGTGTATTAACACATATATGTGGAACCTAGAAAAATGGTACCGATGAACCAGTTTGCAGGGTAGAAATAGAGACACAGATGTAGAGTACAAACGTATGGACACCCCAGTTTGCAGGGTAGAAATAGAGACACAGATGTAGAGAACAAACGTATGGACACCAAGGGGGGAAAGCGGCGGGGGGTGGGGGTGTGACGAATTGGAAGATTGGGATTGACATGTATACACTGATGTGTATAAAATGAATGACTAATAAGAACCTGCTGTGTAAAAAAATAAAATTCAAAAATTGTAAAAAAAAAAAAAAAAAAAAAAAAAGGCTATTTGTATTTTTGAGGACTTTCACAGCTCCAAACTCACTTGATCCTCATAATAATCTTTATAAGGACAAGGAAACTGAAACTCAGTGACTCATCAAGGTCAGAGATATGCAGTGGTAGACTAGGTCTCGTGACTCCAAATCTACTGCTCTTTTTGATACAGAGAGTCTCTTTTCATGTCATATAATTTAAGAGTCTGGTCAATGTCCTTGACATCTTTTCTGCAAACCTATGCCTCTCCAGGCAGGAGATGAACTATATACTGAAGTTGTGACCGTGTCTTGGTTGTCAGGGAATCCTTGAGGACCTATCACTTTATTCATCTCCCTCTCTCTTTTTAAATAGTCTCTTTTTTTTTTTTAGAGAGAGAGTTTTAGATGCACAGTAAAATTAAGTAAAGGGTACACAGAGTTCCCATATACCTCTTCTCCCCTCACATATATAGCCTCCCCAACCAGCAGTTTGCCCACCAGAGTGGTACATTTGTTACAATCCATGAACCAATACTGAAACATCATAATCGCCTGAAGTCCATAGTTTACATTAGGGTTCGTTCTTGGTATTGTACATTCTATGGGTCTCCACAAATGTGTAGAGACCTGGATATACCATTGTAGTATCATACAGAATAGTGCACTGCCGTAAAGATCCCCTGTGCTCAATCAGTTTATTCTCACCTCCCTGATTACCCCTGGCAACAACTGATATTTTTACTGTATCCATAGTTTTGCCTTTTCCAGAATGTCTTATAGTTGGAATCAAACAGTATGTAGTCTTCTCAGATTGGCCACTTTCACTTAGCATTTTGCATTTAGGGTTCCTCCACGTCTTATCATGACTTGATACCTCATTTCTTTCAGATTCTGAAATACGCTCCATTTTATGGGATACAACGGTTTATCCATTCATCTACTAAAGGACATCTTGGTTGCTTCCAGGTTTTGGCAATTCGGAATAAAGCTGCTGTAAATATCCATGTGCAGGTTTTTGTGTGGACATAAGTTTTCAACTCCTTTGGGTAATAACCAAGGAGTGCAATTGTTGGATCATATGGTAAGAGTATGTTTAATTTTGTAAGAAACTTCAAATTGTTATCCAAAGTGGCTCTACCATTTTGCATTCCCATCAGCAGTGAATGTGAGTTTCTGTTGCTCCATATCCTTGTCAGCGTTTGGTGTTTTCAGTGTTTTGAATTTTAGCCATTCTGTTAGATGTATAGCAGTATCTCATTGTTGCTTTAATTTGCAGTTCCCTGATGATGAATACTTTTGAGCATCTTTTCATTTTCTTATTTGCTATCTGTATATCTTCTTTGGTGAGATGTCTATTCATATCCATTTTAAAAAGCAGGTTATTCACTTTCTTATTGTTGAGTTTTAAAAGTTCTTTGTATACTTTGGATAATGGTCCCTTATCAGGTATGTCTTTTCACAGTGATATTCTCCCAGTTTGTGCCTTGTCTTTTCATTCTCTTGACAGTGCCTTTCATAGAGCAGAAGTTGTACAGAAGTCTAGCTTATTCTTTCTTTCATGGATCATGCCTTTTGTATTATACCTAACAAGGCACCAAACCGAAGATCATAAAGATTTTCTCCTAAGTTATCTTGTAGGTGTTTTATAGTTTTGCATTTCACATTTAGGTGTACAATACATTTTGAGTTAATTTTTGTGAAGGGTGTAAAGTTTGTGTCTAGATCATTTATTTTGCCTGTGGAAGTCTAGTTGGTCCATCACCATTTGTTGGAAAGACTCCTTTCTCCATTGAATTGCCTTTGCTCCTTTGTCAAAAATCAGTTGACTGTATTTTGTGGAGTTTTTTGGGGGAGCTCTACTCTGTTCCATTGGTTTATTTGTCTATTCACCAATACCACACTATCATGATTACTGTAGCTTTACAGTAAGTCTTGAAGTTGGGTAATGGTAGTTCTCTGACTTTGTTCTTCAGTACTGTGTTGGGTATTCTGGGTCTTTTGCTTCTTCATATAAACCTTAGAATCAGTTTGTTGATATCCACAAAATAAGTTGCTGGATTTTGATTGGGATTGTATTGAATCTGTGGATAGAGTTGGGAAGAATTGACATCTTAACAATATTGAGTCTTCCTGTCCATGAACATGGAATATTTTCCATTTATTTAGTTCTTTGATTCCTTTCTTCAGAGTTTTGTAGTTTTCCTTATATAGATCTTGTACATATTTTGTTATATTTATAACTAAGTATATCATTCTGTGGGAGTGTTCATGTAAATGGTATTTTTTTTAATTTCAAATTTCAATTGTTTGTTGCTAGTATATAGGAAAGTAATTGACATTTGTATATTAACCTCATATCTTGCAACCTTGCTGTAATGACTTATTAGTTCCAAGAGGGTTTTTTTTTTGACAGTTCTTTCAGATTTTCTACATAGACAAGTGCTATCTGTGAATAAAGACAGTTTTATTTATTCCTTCCCAATCTGTATACCTTTCATTTCCTTTTCTTGTCTTATTGTACTAGCTAGGACTTCCAGTGTGATGTTGAAAAGCAGTGGTGAGGAGGACATCTCTGCCTTCTGATATTAGCAGGAAAAGTTCTAATGTTAAGTCTAACATTTGCTGTAGGTTTTTGTAGATGATTTTTATCAAGTTGAGAAAGTTCCCTTCCATTCTAGTTTGCTGAGAGTTTTTATCATGAATGGGTGTTGGATTTTGGCAAATACTTCTACATCTATTGAAATAGTCATATGACTTTTCTTTAGCTGGTTGATGTGATAGATTACATTAATTGGTTTTTGACTGTTGAACCAGCCTTGCACACCTGGAATAAATCTTATCTGATTATAGTGTATATATTTTTTAGTATATTGTTGAATTTTATTTGCTGATATTTTGTTGAGGATTTTGCATCTAAGTTCATGAGAGATACTGCCGTATAGTTTTCTCATAGTGTCTTTGTCTGGTTTTGGTATTGGAGTTAGCTAGCCTCATAGAATGAGTTAGGAATAATTCCCTCTACTTCTATCTTCTGGAAGAGATTTTAGAGAATAATTTCTTCCTTAAATATTTGGTAGAATTCACTAGTGAACCTATATGGACTTTGTGCTTTCTGCTTTGGAAGGTTATTAATTATTGGTTCAGTTTCTTTAACAGATACAGGCCTATTTAGATTGTGTGTTTCTTCTTGTGTGAGTTTTGGCAGATGTGTCTTTCAAAGAATTGGTCAGTTTCATCTAGGTTCTCAAGTTTATGGGCATAGTGTTGTTCATAATATTTATTATCCTTTTAATGTTCATGGGATCTGTAGTGATGTTCCCTCTTTCACTTATGATATTAGCAAATTGTGTCTTCTCTCTCTCTTTTTTTCCCCTTAGCTAGCCTGGCCAGAGACTTACCAATTTTATTGATCTTTTCCAAGATCCAACTTTGGTTTTGTTGATTTTCTCTATTGATTTCCTATTTTCAATTTCATTGATTTCTGCTCCAATTTTTAGTACTTCTTTTCTTGTGCTTACTTTGGATTTAATTTACTCTTCTTTTTATAGTTTCCTAAGGTGGGAGCTTCCATTATTGATTTTAGATCTTTCTTCTTTTTCAAAATATGCATTCAGTGGTATACATTTTCCACTAAGCACTCTTTTACTGTATTCCACAAATTGATTAGTTGTGTTTTTATTTTCATTTGCTTTAAAATATTTTTAAAAAATTTCTCTTAAGATTTTTAAAAAATGTGTTGTATAATCTCTAAGTATTTGAGGATTTTTCAGCTATCTTTCTGTTGTTGATTTCTAGTTTAATTCTATTGTGGTCTGAGAACACACACTGTATGATTTTTATTCTTTTAAATTTGTTAAGGTGTGTTTTATGGCTCAAAATGTGGTCTGTCTTGGTGAGTGTTCCATATGAGCTTCAGAAGAGTGTGTGTTCTGCTGTTACTGGATGGTGTATTCTATAGATGTCAATTAGATCTAGTTGACTGATGATGCTGATAGTTGATTTCAACTATGTCCTTACTGATTTACTGCCTGCTGTATCTGTCCATTACTGATACAAAGGTTTGAAGTCTCCAATTATAATAGTGGTGATATTTCAACTATTTTCTCCTTGCAGTTCTATCCGTTCTTCCTCATCTTTTTTGCTCAAATATGTTTAGTTGGCTCTCCATACCCTTTTAACATGACAGCATGACTCAATCAAATAGTCCGCTCATCTCTGTTTCACATTTCCACCTAAGATTGTGGTAGCTCTGTTGTCACATCCTGTGACCAAGGCAAGTTCAAACCTAATGTACTGACTCAGTTTGGTTTCCCCAGCTCCTACCTGTTGGGAGGGACAGCTAGCTGTGTTACTTGAATTAATTCATCCTTATCACTACAAGCCAACTTTTTGTAGGTATATCGTGTGACAGTGCATATTTGTCTCAATATGTTCTTCTGACATTAACAAAATGAGAGTAGGGGCAGGTGTCCTGTTTATTGGTCCCCGCACAGTGCCAGTAGCATGGTTGACCCTTAATACATGTTTGTTTGAGAGTCAAATGAGCACACTAATGTACAGCTGGAGGAAGAAATTTTGTGGTGTAATGTTTGAATTTGAAAAAATAAAGACCAAAGATGAAAATTTTTAAAAAGAGGAAAAAGAAAGGAAATAGTTCTTTGGAATCAAAATTCCTACTCACTAGAAATAAAAGAATATATCAATGTGTAGTCTGAAAATAATATTGTATTTAGAGTTATAAGATCTGGACATGAGTTCTAGCTCCATCATCTTGGATCATTTACTTATCTTCTCTAAGCTTTAAGTAATACTTACCTCATGGAGTCATTGAAGGAACACCATGAGATATGATACTTTACAAATGCTATTAAATATTTCCATTAAATCTCCATTAAGGGTGAGACTATGATGACATCAAATATTCGTTCACAGATAACTGTTAAAAATACTGTTTGGGCATATGTATACAAAAAAGAACAGCCTCTGACACACAGTTCACTTTTTCATTTTTGTTTAGAGAAGAGGTGAATCCTGATTTTACTGTTTTACTTGGCTTACATAAAAAAGTTCCACATTGTGTTACTGGTTTGTGCAATTTGAGATTAATGCCTAATGGTTGTTTACAAAGACACATTTTTATTTCTGTAGCATGAGTTCATGCTGTTGGGCTTACACCATCTGTCTAGTGTAAGCTTGCTTCAATTCTCAGCTACTAATGTGCTTCTAATTAATGAATGTGTAATGGAAGCATTGAAAAATCTCTTTCATCTTGAAGAATTGAGGCCTGAAATTATCCGTTGGTTTCGTGTGTGCCTTTCTTGTTTGTTTATTTAAGGTCTTTTGCCACATGGAGATTTTATCCCCCATAATGCCTCAGCTGAACTAATATTTTTCCCTAATAGAATTTCTGAAGTATCGCTTACATAGTATATATAGGCTTTCTTAAAGTGTAACTAATTTCAAACAGGTCCTCTTCCAGAACCTGAAAGTCTGTTTAATTTTTATTAAAAATGTTTAGAAAACAATTTCAACTAAGGTCTCAGAGGGGAGGACACTTCTAGACTAGCAACTCACTTGTTAATTCCTGCTGCTTCCCCACGGGAGAACCACTAATTAATGTCTTCCAATCCAGGCTCCAAGCTCCCTAGTCAGCTCAGTCCTGAGCCAATCCTAATTACACGGTCACATCCACACCTAGTCGTGATGCTATTGACCTATACCCGCAGTGAGCCCTCAATAGCCGTTCTGACCAATTCGTGCGACAGAGCTTTTGCTTCGATCCCTCCTCACCGTCCCCAACTCAAGCCCACCTGGGTGGCTCTTGGCACTGTGCCAAGTTCTAGCCCGTTCCTGTTTCTGGGGGTAGTGTCCGCCTCCCTGCGCTTCCACGAGTCAAGGAATAGCTGTGTTTGAACACTGACTTAAATCCATAACTACTACCCAAATTCCTCTTCGTGTGCCCAGCCATGTTGGATCTGCTTAGATAGCTCTCATTCGTTGACCCCTGGAACTCAATTCTCCAGCCATTTGTCAGCTTTTTTTTTTTCTTTCAGTTCTTCTAAGGCATCAGGCTCTCTTTGGTGTCCGTATTTTCATGTGCATTTCCCTTTATACAGAACAGTTTCCGACCCTTACCACAGAAACATACACAATCCTAACTAATTCCACAGGTCTTTCAGGTGATCCTTCTGAAACAGTCCAGTTTGGGTTAGGTATTTTTCCATGTCTTTCGATCACATCTTGCACTTTCCCTATTGTAGCTTTATTACACCCTGTTATAATTATCTGCCTCCTCCTCTATTACCTTCATCTCCAGATTATAAAGCAATCGTATCTATAATATTCAGTTGAATTCCCATGTCTAGTGAAGGGCCTGGCATATTATAAGCGCTTGGTGAAAACTTGCTGAATGAATAAATGTTGACCCCCGACCCCAACCAAGTCTGAGTTTGCCATGCTTCGGCTGCCCTTGAAGAAACCACTCTGTAAACCACTTTTATTTCTCCATGACCTTGTCTTATCTAGGCCCTGAATCATATCTAGGCCCTCTTGCCAGTTGGAAAGACTGGAATTTTGACATAGTCCCAAAGCCTTGCCAACCAGGGCTGGTGGAAGTAGGTGGGAACGTGAACCTCAGTTCATCGCATCTCCCCTGAATCCTATGATTCCTCTGAAACTCTTCCCCTCCAACTCTTCTTCTAAGGAGCTATGCAGTCATATCTTTAGGCATATTCAGACCTCTCTGAAAGCCATTGTTCCCTTGCTCCTCACCTGTGTCAAGTAGCATTTGCACTGATATTAGAGCAAGAGAAAGGAGACCCGCTCCCCCACCCCCACTACCCTTAATATAAACTTTTTTCTCAAGGCAGGAGTGGGTCACAGACTCACAAATGCTTCTGGGCTCACCATGTGGACATATATGCATAGATGTGTTCCTGGCTCTGTTCACTAAAGGTGGAAACCACCCTTTGTACATGTCTGGTTAAAACAGATGGTTGCGTGAGACCAAAGTTATCACTGTGCACTCAATCTCAATCGGATTTCGTGATTTAAAAACTATCCGATTTTCCAGTTCTTAATTTGGCTCCTTCCATGAGAATCCAGCTCGTGTGGAGGCCTCAGACTTGTGGCCCAAGGACTGAGCCAGGCTCTCAGACAGTTCGGTTTTGCTTGCGTAGCGTTGGCCTGCCCAGTGTTTCTTAAAACTTTCCATCAGCTGTCGATTCTTCACAATCAGATAATACATTTAAAATTTTGGATTTCTAGCTTCTCTTGAAAAAATGAGAAGACCAGGCCTGGATTTTAGGCCACAGTCCTTATAACTCCCAATGGTTGCCACTATGCCTAGACCAGGCCATGTATTTATGGCACCTACTGGTTCCTTATGGCCACTCAAGTTTATGATTCCAAGTCCAGAGACCCAAGAGAAACTAGTTTCTAATTTACTAGAGTTAAGCTGTATGTAATCTGGCTCTGAAAAGTGCATGTAGGCTACTTCCCCTGTATTGTACATGTGACAGACTATGGGCCAGGAGTACTTAGCTTCTCATAAAGAGACTGGATTATGCATGAGGATAAGTAACACCAACTTGGAGGCATGTTTAAATATGGTGTATCTATTTGGTGGTATGTAAGGAGCCATTAAAAATTATTTTTTGAAAATAATCATATATTGGTAGTGGAAAAATGCAGACTACATTACTACATATGATGTATCTCTAATCCTAAAGGAAAAGTATAAGTATATATAGATCAGAAAAGTGTGAAGGAAAGAAATACATTAATGTCTTTTAAAAAGTATGTATTTATTTATTTGGCTGCACTGGGTCTTAGTTGCAGCAGGCAGGATCTAGTTCCGACCAGGGGTCAAACCTGGGCCCCCTGCCTTGGGAGCGCAGTCTTAACCACTGGACCACCAGAAGTCCCAGAAATACATTAATGTATAAAGGTGATAATCTCTGGCTAGTGGGATTGTAGATAATTTTAGGTTTTTTTTTTTTTAATACACTCTTGAATTTTCCAAAAATCTTTTTGAGTATCACCTTTATAATAAGAAAAGTAATTTTTAAATAAGAGGAAACAGAAATTATTCCAGCAATCTAAATGTACCATTTCTGTAAAATTTGTCATGGTCCTAGGGAGGATTTTTAGCCTATGGGTCTCCCAAATTACCCATTATGTAATTTTTTTTGGAACAACATTGAAGGGAGCTTGAGCTCCATTAATGAGAGCCCAAGGGACAGCTGGGGGATGGCTGGAAGGAAATAAGTACTAATCATTCCCACTGTTGGGTGCCTGCTTCATGACCCTCCCTACCCCATGTTCCTGGGCCTGTGTGAAACTAACAATGAAGGAAGTTAAAGAACCCACATCAGATACGGAAGGCATTAGGGACTGATGGGCTCGCAGAGGTAGAAGGTTGAGAAGAGCAGAAATTGAGACTAAAGGGTGAAGGACAGAATAAAATAAAGAAAAATAAAGAATATTTAAAAGATTGCAATATAAATTATTAAATAAAATATAGTTAAAACAAAAGCAAGTTAGAACCCCCAGAAGCTTAGAAATTAAAAGTGTTCAAAAAAGAGAGAAGCAAAAATATAAAAGGACTCAAAAAAATATATATATATATAAAAGAAAAAAAAATGATAAAGGCTCAGGAATATAATAAATGAAACCGTGAAAGAATTAAAGTAAACTATATTGATGAAATTTCGTTTAGAAAATGAACAAGGCTTCCCTGGTGGTGCAGTGGTTGAGAATCCGCCTGCCGAGGCAGGGGACATGGGTTCGTGCTCCGGTCCAGGAAGATCCCACGTGCCGCGGAGCGGCTGGGCCCGTGAGCCGTGGCCGCTGCACCTGCGCGTCCGGAGCCTGTGCTCCGCAACGGGAGAGGCCACGACAGTGAGAGGCCCGCGTACCGCAAAAAAAAAAAAAAAAAAAGAAAATGAACAAAAAGAACTAAAACTTTGAAAGAATAGAATAAAAGGTTACAATTCCATAAAGTAAGAAAAAATTTAAACCCTAGGTAAAAGAAGATAAAATGGTAAAATTGGGAAGCTTGAAAATTAAAAGGATACAACAATCGAGAAGAAACCTATAATTACAATTGTAATAGCCAGCTTTTATTAGAAGCTTACTGGGTGCCAGGGACTTGACGTTAATTCATGTAATCCTTTCACTCACTTTATGAGTTCGATGCTATTATCTTCCTCTTCCTCTGAAACAGGAGGAAAGCAAGGCACACAGGTGAGAGGCACCCCTGGGAAGGGGTGGCTCTGGGGCTTGAGCTCAAATCACCTATCTCTGGATCCTGGCATCTTCTTGACCACTTGACCATACATACTATGATATAGTATAGATGAAATGGAAATCTTAAAGCTAAACACTGCTAAAATAACACTCTCTCTGAAGTTGAAAAGTCTTTAAAATAAATAAAATTCCAATGAAGAAGGAGAAGGAGGAGGAACACAGAGACCAAGACAATGACACTAGTAAAGACTACTCTGCTGGACAGAAACCTCTGGGCGGATGCCTGGGTGACGTGCTGTCCTCCCCGCAAGGAGAGCATGCAGTCTTGTGCCATCTACACAGGACACACTCTCCCTTCCCCTCTAGAGGTTTCTGTACCCAGCGCTGTTCTGACAGCAGTGTTAGCTGCCCAGATATTGTGAGGGAGGCTAACATAGAACTATCTTTACTTATTTAAGGTGATAGATGATTTGGGAATATGTAGAAAATCATAGGAAAATCTCACATCTTCTCTTTTCAGTTAAATCTTTTATACAGAGGGCTGAGATATTTGAGCTCATGCCTGTATACCTTTCTTAAAAAACAAAACCAAAAAAATCCTGGGGCTTCCCTGGTGGTCTAGTGGTTAAGACTCTGTACTTCCACTTCAGGGGGCACGGGTTCGATCCCTGGTTGGGAAACTAAGATCCCGCATGCCTCCATGGTGTGGCCAAATTAAAAAAAAAAAAAAAAAATCTTTATTACTGTTTTTATTTTCCTAAGCATCTTCAGCAGATAACTGCTGTAAATATAAAACGAAAACAATTTTCGGGAAAAATTTGATGGCAATATCAAGCTTATGTGCTATTTTCAAGAAATCTTTAAAAGTCAAATTTAACTGGTTTCTGAAGCTTAATACCTCATACACAGTGAGGTATAACTAAATGGAAAAGTACTCTCTGTAGCAATACAAACACGTAAATATGGGAAATATTACAGTCTTCAAAGTCTAAGTAGAATCTTGAAGAAATCACACGTCAATCTGTTAGAATTCCTTGCAGCTAACCAGAAATTTGGCAGAATATTATAAGGAACATAGATGGATTTTTTTCTTATGTCTCAGCAGTTGCTGTTATACTAAAATGTATATAGGACATTACTGTTGAGACTGCCTTAAAGTTCAAAAAGATGCCTCAAAATACCATTGCAATTTACTTGGTCTTAAAATGTGAAAGTAATACAAGATCGTGGGAAGGATGGGAAAGAGTGCTGAGCGTTGCAGTTAACTTTAATGCTTACTCTTCTCTGAAATTACAGTAATACTGGACTTGCTGGTTAAAGATGTTAGAATAAAGATCTTTCTGTCCCTCTCTCTGTATGTCAAAACCGACTTTAAAGAAAAAAAAAGGGAAGGAGAAATAGCAAACTTGTCTTTGAGGAAATTGGGAAATACTCCAAACTCTGAGCTGACAAATAAAAGGGGCTGGGGGTAATAAACACTGGACCAACATGTTTGGTGTATGTGATGGGGTTGGGGGAATGCCAAGACATGAACTCTGTTTCTCCAGATCCCAGGCAGAGAGGGCAGAGTGCAAGATTCCCCACAATTGGCAGCCCACAGAGCCTGAGGCACAAAGGTTGGGTGTTTGGTGCACTACAGAAGGTTCCCTGAAACCTAACTCCAAAGTTTAGAAATCTAGGAGGGGCTAAATGCCTAACTCAAGGCAGGACCCTGTCCAGGGGTACCACATTACATTTAATCATCACATCTCCTTAGACTCTCGTTGGCTGTACCAGTTTCTCAGACTTTTTTTTTTTTTTTTTTTTTTTTTAACGTTTTTGATGCCTTTGACAGATTTGAAGAGTTCTGGTAAGGTGTTTTGCAGTATGTCCCTCAGTTGAGATTTGTCTGATATATTTCTCATGATTAGACTGGGGTTAATGGTTTTAGGGAGAAAGTGCCATTGTAATTATAATGTATCCAGGATGCATACTATCAATATGGCTTGTTACTGTTGATATTCACCTTGATCACCTGGCTGAGGTAATGTTTGTCCAGTTTTTCCAGTGAAATTATTCTCCCTCCCCTTTCCAGAATGTCCTCTTCAGAAGGACACCCCTGTGCACAGCCCACACTGAAGGAGTGGGGAGTTATGCGGCCTCTGCTTGAAGGAAGAGTATTTATGTAGATTATATGGAATTCTTCTGCATGGGAAATTTGTCTTTCTCCTCCATTCATTATTCATTCACTCACTCCATCACTTATTTGCATCAGTGTGACTCACAACGGTTTCTTTTATACTTTGGGTTATAATTCAATACTACTAATTTTGGTGCTCAAATTTTCCACCTTTGGGAATTCTTCCAGTTGGCTCCTGTGTCTTTTTGACATTCTTCTCTGATTGGTGGGGGGTTGGGGGAGTGAGCAGTTCTTTACTTTTTGGCAGTACAAAATACTCCAAGCTCATTTTGTTTATTTCTCGTCTCAGTCCTAGAATCAGACATTTCTCAAGAATGGTAATAGCAGACAAGATCTGGGCACTAGGTATGCTCATTGTTACTGAGGTGTTATTGCTTCTAAGCCCTCTCAGCTGAGAGAACAAAGAAATGAATGTGTGCATACTAACCCAGGCACATGTCTATATCTGTATCTATAACTGTATATATTATATATATATATTGATATCCATGTGTATCTGTATCAATCTGGACGCGAGTTCATACTGATGACTTCAATTTTAATCTCTTACCTCACGAATCATTCTAGACTTTGCCCCTTGCTTGTCTGTAATCTGTTACTCCAACAGTGAGACACCAGACTCCCACCATCTGCTTTTACTTAATTTACTAAATTCATTTACCTAATTGTTCAGTTTCAGTTGACATTATAGTGGTTTCAGAATTGTTCACCAGAATTCTCATGGGAAGCAGTTTTATCAACTAGAACACAGTGCTTATGTGAAGTCTCCTTTGCCTTTCGTCTTACAGAATCCACTTACTTTTCTTTTTTAAAAATATTTATTTATTTCTCGTTTATTTATTTGTTTATTTTTGGCTGCATCGGGTCTTAGCTGCGGCATGCGGGATCTTCATTGCAGCATACGGGATCTTTCCTTGTGGCGCACGGCCTTCTCTCTAGTTTCGCGGGCTCAGTAATTTCAGCACACGGGCTTAGTTGCCCCGTGGCATGTGGGATCTTAGTTCCTCCACCAGGGAGCAAACCTGTGTCCCCTGGATTGGAAGGTGGATTCTTAACACCTTCCAAGTTATGGAAGTCCCTCACTTTCAGAGTTACTTAGCAAGCATATTTTTCCCCACTTCCTTCAGTAAGGTTGTTTATATATTTGTAATACAGTTAGATTCTTTTGTCACAGTCTGAATTTCATCCTGGGATTCCACAACCTTCTAGAAGATTTTTTTAATTGTATATACTATGGTTCACTCTTTGTACTGTAAAGTTCTGTATGAGTTTTGACAAATGCATGATGTTGGGCTTCCCTGGTGGCGCAGTGGTTGAGAGTCCGCCTGCCGATGCAGGGGACACGGG